>NC_067449.1:408339-672969 GCF_009764475.1 Pristis pectinata | reverse complement strand
CCCCACCCAAGCTGCAACAATATGGTAGAGTAGATGACCATATTAAAATTCACAAGTTTTAGCAAGTAAAATTAAAAAATAAACATAAAAACTCTTAAACTTGGGCCTCCCAGCCTGTCAGTTAGCTGTCCTTACTTTCAACCCCCCCCCCAACTAAAACAATCAGTTTGCAACAAGTGAAGCCATTAGCAACACCAGCTGACAGCAGCCAATCCTGAGATGGAATTTCAAAAAATAACTACAAATCGACCAGAGGGGCAAGGTCCATGACTGGGAGAAACCATCGTGAACCGGTCCCATACGTTGACGCCCACCGAAACCCAGGCGAGGGTTATGAACAGGGGTCTGACTTTTGTACCGATTGCACAACTCCACAAAGAAGAGATCCAGATGGATGTGGCTAAATTCCTTAGACGATTTATACTAGCATACTCCCTGCACTTCTCCGTCATACTGGACGCCAGAGATGATGATTTCACCTGAAATCTTCGAATTTGAGGGAGAAGTGACCAGAGCACTTGTCAGGGTAGCCGAGGTTAAAGGTAAGCCTAACCGAACTAGGAAAGAGAGAGCGTCCTTAAAGAACTTAAAGAGAATAAAGAGATTGTCATTAAACCGGCAGATAAGTGGAGCAGTATAGTCATCATGGACAGGCAGCAATAGAGCAGAGCAGATCTGTCAACAGGCGTTTCCAGCAGCAGGGGATCCAGTCTTCAGAGATCCTGTGCCTGGAAATGAACCTGAACTGGTCAAGCTCCCAGTGCAAGAGAGCAGAGAAGAAATGGTTTGATTTAGTACAAACCCACTCCCCAAACGGTCTAAAGCAAGTCAATAAAATCAGTAAAAAATAATAAAAACAAAATTTTTTTCAAAAGAGTCGGAATCGGGCCTAGTAAATTAGGCTTAAACGTATTAGGGTCACATGTTCCCGGTGAATTTGACTCTGACTGGGGACCCAATTCCAAAAAACAATCTTCCCCCTCTTCCCCCTCAACTGACATACACTCCCACACCCTCACATCCTGACCCAGACAGAACCCACCCCCAATAGACAAGCTCACATGTACCACCCCCTCATCCCACATACCTCCCGATACATTTAAGTTCACAAGAGGGATAATTTTCCCACTGCCCGCTAACTCACAACCTAACCTTGAAGTGACATGGCGTCATGTTCTTAGTCCACAAAGCGTCAACAGAAAGGCCAAGATACCCAAGAGGCGAGGATGATCCTTGACAGCTGAGCCCAGGTTGGGATCACAGAAAACCGGAACGACCTTAAACTGTGCCTACAGATTCCCTGCATAACTAATACATGCCCAAATCCAGGGTCCCCCCCTCGCCCATTAAATACCTTTCCCTACTCCGGAGAGCCCCGCCTTATTCATTGCGGTCACGGAGTGTAAAACACAAACACAAGCACGGGAGCATCCTCCGGCTCTGAGTCGCTCCGCCCAAAGCCTCAAGATCATTGAAGTTCAGCTGATTACCGGGATCACCTGACTCTGGTCATGTCAGCACTGATTCGTCGTTTGGAAGGGGTCTTTGAGGTGGCGGTGCTGAAGTTCAGAACAAACTCTTCAACTCATTGATCAGGGTGTAACGCGGGGGCAGGGACTGTCGCAGATTCAACCTGAGGGTGTAAAACCATTGGGTGAGTTTGTTCTCTGTCTGACGTTATTATTGTGTTGCAATGAACCGACTCTGCATCCCAGAACGGGGAATATGGAGGTTTGTTTGTAAAATCAAATAAGAAAATTACCATTAGACTGTTTTAGCATATCTTAACGTCCACGGTATCTAAATGTTTGTCGGGAATGCATTTGAAACCAGTACTAAGATACGTTCATGGGCAACGTTTCAGGCTGATTATCCTTCCTTAGAACAGATAGGTTCCGACACAAACTGGAAAGGTTGGTTATTTGCCCTTGTTGAATCCAATATCACGTCTTGAGATCCTGTCTGTTCCAAATTGCAGAGGATTCACAAGGGATTCTGCTAGGGCAGCAATTGTGCAATGGATGATCCCACACAAAGTTTTGTAACAGGACATTCTTGTGGTTATAATGAGTCCCGGTCTAATTCCCCAGTTCGGGCCATTGTCTTCAAAATGAAGCCGCAAGTTCATTATGAACAGTTCAGCCCAGAGATAATGTTCCATAGATACTGCAATACTCCCAATGTCGCAACGAGGCTTTAACTCACTTACCACTGGAGAAAACATAATTTTCACACTTACTTTGTGTAAGTTCTGATGCTCGGGACTGAGCTGCTTTTGAAAGTAGCAAACCTCAACACTGGACAATCGTCACTCAGGGGAAATGAACATCTCATCAACTCGGAGGTTTCATGGATTTAGACAGGGAACGGCTTCCATTCGTTATTTGATGCATTGAATCTACATAGAAACGTTGTGAAGAGGAGGGAGGTGAGGACCAGCCTCTGACCTGCTTCTTGCGGATTGTGTCTCGCTCTGTTGCTGTTCCTGTTCCCTCCAGTTGGTGTCGCCATTACTCCGCAGATTGTGATTATACGACAACCCGATGGAAGCGGTTGGGCAGTTTGCGGCGAAACCCGGGATCCTGGTCTTTATACCGAGAGGCGTTCGGAAGGAAAGCGAGGAAATCCCAATTAATTTTCATGAAATATTTGTTTGGCTACACATGAGGTACTTTTTTTTTGAAAAAAAAGCATAGAAAACTGAATTCGCTGAAAATCTGAATCAGAAACCCAAAGATCTTGAAAACCGTCAAGAGTGGAAAGAGAAACAGCAATGGATTTACGGAGATTTATTGCTATAATTGCAGTGATGAAAACATTAGTTCTGGAGATAAGATTGCAGAAGCCGTGGTTTGTCCCCTTGGAACAGGCGATATTGCGAGATCTAATTACTGTACTTAAATTTATGGAAGGCACAGGAAAAGTAGACAGCCTGAGGCTCGTTCCGTTTGATGTATGGATCGAGAGCGATAGGACATGGACCCCAGTTGAATTATCAGAAAAGGAATAAATTGATAAGCGGGCTGAGGAGAGGGAACGGGATGAGCCCGGTGACAGACAGGATCCAAACGTACAATGGAGAGAGAGACAGACAGACAGACAGAGAGGAATATATACAGAGAGAAAGAGAGAGGAAAGAGAGAGGAAAGAGAGAGAGTTAGAGATAGAAAGAGTAAGAACAAAAACTAGTGTCTTTGGAGTGCGTACGTCCTGCTGCCAGCACTGTGAATTCTCGAGACTGTTGCATAAAATAACAACATGTGGCTGTAGGGCGTCTAACTCGGGTTCAGTGCGGAGCTATTGCACTGAATCGATATGGACGGGCAGTCCCTGCATCCGGCCCAAGGCCAGTAATACAGAGGAAAAATGTGAAGAGGTTATTTCTCAACTGTCCAGATTTTCACCTGACTGCCAGCATTTTGGAGACCCGGTAACCCAAACACCGTGGAATGCAGTGGGAGAATTTGTCTGCGCAGCAGGTGCTGGGACAGTATTGCGACGCATTGAGAAGGAAGTCAGTGAGTGATGGAGAACCCACAATCCAAATGTTCAATCCACTGAACAGAATTGTTGCATATGAATTAAATTTTCGTCACATGAAAAATAAGGCATAATGTGTCAGTAGTTTGCTTAATTACTGTATTCTTTTATTAATCGCAATTCGTTCAAATAACTCAAAGATTCACTCCATAATTTAATGGTAATTTCAAATTTTAGTTTCACAGCTTTAAAATTCATTAACTCTTTATTTCCGCAAATTCTTTAATTTAATTCCAAAACTTCCGAAGGTACCACTAATATTTAGGTATTACCCGCTTCAGATTGATCCGACTTGCTCAGTTCTTATCTTATTCCCTGACTCAGGGCCTTGTTCTTCAGTGTTTGCTCCGCGGAGTCACTGCTGCTGGTTATTCCGTAAGGCATGTGCTTGTAGTTTCTTTTCATATTGTCCAGTTATGGCTAAATACTTTACAGCCAACAATGCGGCTGTATGTCAACGTTTCATCCATACTTTCGCTTTCGTTAGCCCTTTCAAAGCCCCGCTGACCACATTCCAAGATTACCTTAACCATCGATACCTTAATTATCAGGTGTCTATTTATGCTTTAGCTATTTACCAGACCTTCCATTCCAGAAGATGTCAATTCCCAAAGGTCATTTATTTGCTTGTTCTTTGCCCAGTATCACCTCCCTGTTTGCACAGCTCTATTTTATCACGTTGATAATGACCAAGGATTGACTACATCATTTCCCATCATTTTGCCCTTTGTTTTGGGCTCCCCACCATCTCTCTCTGCCTCTCTCTCGATCGATCGCTGTTTCGCTCTTTCTCTGTCTCTTTATCATTCTCTTTCTATCTTTCTCTACACACGCACCCCCAGCCGGGAGAGTGCCTTCCAAGTGCCTTTTGGGATAATTGAAATCTGTCAAAAGGGACATAAAAAGGTGTACTCTGTGAGTAAAGATCTATGAAAGCGACATTACTGTGAAAACGACAGCATTGTTCAGTTGTTCCTTGAAAATGAAAAACAACGTTAATGATAAGAAGCTGCAGAGCTCTGTGTGATCGAATGACCGGATGTCGTAATGCGTGTTTCGCCAAAGGCTAATGTGCAGCGAGCACATATCGTCTGAGTGGGTGCTGGAATAAAGACTCAGGACATTGAAGGGAAATGTAGATGAGCACTTGAATCACCAAGACATTGAATGCTTCGGGCCAAGTGCTGGTAAAATGGATTGTTTATTCGAACCTAATGGTTGGCACAGACATGGCAGGGTGAGGGGTCAGTTTCTGTGCTGTGTGCCACTATGAACATTATAAAATGCAGATGCGGGAATATGAAAGTAAACATAAAACAAAACCTGAAAATTTGTTTAAAACATAATCAGTCAGGCATCAACGTGGAAAGAGAAACGGTCAGTATTTTGGGTCGGTAATTCTTGGAAAAACCTGAAAATCATGTCATGCAACACACACCGTCGATTAGCGGATTAACTCTTGAGTATAGATGTTCTTCCAACAACAATGAGTTGGGCCCTGATAGCCCAGTCCAGTTCTTGACAACAGTAAGTGACTGAATCCCGAAATAATTTACCCCATAACACAGATATGTCCCGACTTTTGCAAACCACTCTTTATTCCTTTTTAACCACTGTATGTACTCTACACAACTTACGTTGCAACCAATATTTTCTGCCATATTTAAGCATTCCAATCACACCTAGTCCCTTTATCCAAGTCAATGATATTATTTGTGCAGAGTTGAGTTCACAGCACTAATCCTTGTGCTGCATCAGTCGTAACATCCTGCCAACAAGTAAAGGACTCATTTATACCCACTCCGTTTTCTTTTCGCCGGGTAATTTTCTAACGAGGGCAATATATTATATCCTACACTACTCGCTTTTACATTCTGCATTAACCTTTGATGTGATACCATATCAGTTCCATCTATAAATCCAAAGAGATTGCATCTCCGGTTATGTTTTATCGAGAGCACCAGGAGCACAAAGAATTTAGTCAAACAAGTCTTTCACTTCACAAAATGAAGACCTGACCCTATCCAACCTGACAGCTTCAAAATAGATTTCTGCATCTTCCGGTAAGCGCTCCCCTCTGTTTTACTCCTCTCCCCCTTTGTTTTCTCCCATTCCAGTGGCTTCTTTGCCCCCTCTGCCCACCTCCTTACCTTTATTCCATGGTCTACTGTCCTCTATTATCAGATTTCTTCTTCTTCAACCCTTTGCCTCATTCACCGATCACCCTCCAGCTTTTCAGGTCTTTCCTATTTACCGCATTTATCTACCTTCCACATCTCACTTGGACTCACCTACCACTTACCAGCTCGTAGTCCTCCCTTTCCCTTCCTCTTTTATTCTTGCGTCTGCCCTCTTCCTCTCCAGTCCCGATGAAGGGTCTCGTCCCGAAACGTCGACTGTTCATTTCCATTCATTGATGCTGCCGGAACTGCTGAGTTCCTCCAGCATTTTGTTTGCGTTGCTCCAGATTTCCAACATCTACGGTCTCTCTTATGTCTCTGTGTGGGCTTATTATTGGATCTTTACAGGTTCAATGACGTCGCGTAGTGAACAATAGCACCTAATGTTGCCCCAATGACAGAATTGGAGTCAATAAGCTTCCATTTTCTGAGTTCTGGCTCCTTTCGTTTCTGAATAAAGAAGTTATATTTACTGTTTTAAACATAATGGATGTTATCAGAATCTCGGCAACTTTGTAGAATTGGGAGTTGGGGCGAGATTTGCAACGGGACCTTTGAAAATAGGTGAGTCTCTGTGTCTGAGCTTGTGAGTTCTACCTGGCAGAGTCGGGATTTGGAGCGCTATTAGTAGCGGGACATATGAATAGAGGTGAGTCTGTGTCTGAGCATGCGAGTTTCACCTTGCAAGAGTCCAAACGAGGCATATTTTCAAATTATTACCTTTTGTTTGGCTTATTAACAGCAGCAAATAAGGGTAAGGCAAATATAAGCGGAACGGCCATTTTGGGAGCAGTCAGTGTGTGAGTGGCCAGTGTTAGAGTCGGGAGCTGAGGTTTTGGTTCAAGAGGCTTTGGGGATAAGAGGTGAAGGCAAGTCTCTGGTAAGTTTCTTTATTTCTTTATTTGATTTGGTGTTTCCTTCAGGGCAGTTTAGTGAAAAAGGCTCCAGGGTCAGTGGCGTGTTCAGGTTGTGAGATGTGGGAGTTCTGGGAGACATCCAGTTCCCCTGATAACCACATCTGCACGAGGTTCATCCAGCTGCAGCTCCTTACAGATCGTGTGAGGGAACTGGAGCTGCAGCTAGATGACCTTTTGCTCCAACGCGGTATTGAGTACATAGTCAAGAGCTGTAGGGACGCTGTCACTCCGAAGCTGCAGGAGGCAGGTAGCTGTGTGACTGTCAGAAGAAGGACGGAGAGTAGGCAGGTAGTGCAGAGTACCCCTGTGACCGTTCACCTCAATAGCAGGTATGCCGCTTTGGATTCTGTTGCGGTGGATTCACCACCAGGGGAAAGCCGCAGTGACCAGGTCTCTGCAACTGAGCCAGGTCATGTAGTGCAGAAGGGATGGGGGAGAAGAGGCGAGCGGTATGATAGAGGATTCCATAATAAGGGGGGCAGATAGGAGATTCTCTGGACGGGAAAGAGACCCCCGGATGGTATATTGGCTCCCTGGTGCCAGGGTCAGGAACGTCTCTGATCGGCTCTACAACATTCTGAAAGGGGAGGGTGAACAGACAAAAGTCGTGGTACATATTGGTACCAATGACATGTGTAAAACAAAGAGAGAAGGTCCTGAAGAGGGTATATAGAGAGTTAGGTAGGAAACTGATAAGCAGGACCTCAAGGGTAGTAATCTCTGGATAACTGCCTGCTCCACGTGCCAATTAGGGTAAGAATAGGATGATTTGACAGATGAATGCGTGGCTGAGAAATTCATACCGGGGGTAGGGTTTCAGGTTTGTTGATCATTGGGATCTCTCTGGGGAAGGTATGACCTATACAATAGGGACAGGATGCACCTGAAATGGAGGGGGACCAATATTCTTGTGGAAGGTTTTCTAGGACTGTTGGGAGGGTGTGAACCTGTTTGTCAGGGGGATTAGAACCAGACTGATAGGCAGGATCATGGTTTATTTAGTGTACAGTTAGATGCAGAGTGTAGAAAGACTGTGAGGAAACATAGGCAGTTGAAAGGGCAAACTGAATTCAGTTGGATGTGTTGACGTGCGACTCTTTTAATGCGAGAAGGATCAAGAACAAGGCTTATGAACTTAGAGTGGGTAAGTACATGGAGCTATGACGTGGTGACCATTGCAGAGACTTGGCTATTGCAAGAGAAGGAATGGCTGCCTGATATTCCAGGGTTTATAAATTTCAAAGGGACAGGGACGGAGGCAAAAGAGGTGGGGAAGTGGCTTTGCTGATCAGAGACAGTGTCACAGCTGTAGAAAGGGAGGATGTCGTGGAGGAATCGTCCACTGAGTCAGAGTGGGTGGAGGTCAGAAAGAGGAAGGGAGCGATCACTCTATTGGGAGTATTCTACAGACCCTAGGGAGTAGCAGAGACGCTGAGGCGCAGATTGGGAGGCAGATTTTGGAGAGGTGAAAAATAACCAGGGTTGTTGTCATGGGTGATTTCAACGTCCCTGATAATGATTGGCACCCCCTTAGTGTAAATAGGATTCATGGGACGGAGTTCGGTGTGAACAGGAAGGATTCCTGACACAGTATGTGGACAGGCTGACCAGAGGAGAGGCTATAGTGGACCTGGTACTGGGCAATGCGGCTGATCAGGTTTCAGATCTCTCAGTGGGAGAGCATTTTGGAGATAGTGACCATAACTACCTGGCCTTTACCATATCCTTGTAGAGGGATTGGAGCAGATGATAAAGGAATGCATTTAACAGGGGGAGGAGGAATTACGTTTCTATTAGGCAGGAACTTGGGAACGTAAATTGGGAACTGATGCTCTTGGGGAAGTGCACACAGGAACTGTGGAGGTTATTTAAGGAATACTTGCATCGGGATCTGGGTGGGTTTGTGCCATTGAGGCAGGGTACGGATGGTAGAGTGATGAAACCGTGGTTGACACGAGATGTAGAATAGCTTATCAAGAGGAAGAAAGAAGCTTACTGGAGGTTCAGAAAGCATGGATCAGAAAGGGCTCTGGAGAGTTACAAGGTATCTAGGAGGGAGCTTAAGAATGGATTTAAGAGAGCTATAAGGGGGCATGAGAAGTCCTTGGAGAGGAGGACCAAGGAAATCCCAAGGCCTTCTACACGTATGTAAAGAATAAGTGGATGACTGGAGTGAGGGTAGGACCGGTCGGGGATAAAAGAGGAAACATCTGCCTTGAGTCAAATGAGGGAGGGGATGTCCTTAACGAATACCTCGGTATTGACCAGAGAGAGAGAGAGAGAGAGAGAGAGAGAGAGAGAGAGAGAGAGAGAGAGAGAGAGAGAGAGAGAGAGGGGGGGGGAGGGAGGGAGGGAGGAAGGGAGAGAGAGAGACAGAGACAGAGACAGAGAGACAGAGAGACAGAGAGACAGAGAGAGAGAGAGAGAGGCTGTGGCGTTTGTGAGAATGGCGTAAAGCAGACTAATATGCTGGAACATGTCCATTTGAGGTTCGAGGATGTGTTAGAATTATTCAAAAACATTCGTATAGATAAGTCACCGGGACCCGACGGAAAATGCCCAAGGTTTTTAAGGGAAGCCAGGCAAGAGATTGATTCGCCTTTGGCGACGATCTTTGCGTCCTTACTGGCCACAGGAGTAGTGCTGGATGATTCAAGGTAGCAAATGTTGTTCCTGTGTTGAAGAAAGGAAGTAGGGCTAACCATGGGAATTACAGACCAGTGAAACTTATTTCAGTGGTGGGAAAATTACTGGAGAATTTCTTAGAGATAGGAGTTATGGGCATTTCGATAAGTAAAGGCTTATGAGGGACTGTCAGCGTGGCTTTGTGAAGGGCAGGTCGTGCCTCACGAGCAATTGAATTCTTTGGGGATGTGACAGAGCACATTGATGAAGGTAGAGCAGTGGATGTGGTCTATATGGAGTTTCATAAGGCGTTTGATAAGATTCATCATGGAAGGCTTATTCAGAAAGTCAGGAGATATGAGATCCAGGGTAACCTGTCTGTGTGGATTGAGAATTGGCTCGCCCATAGAAGACAGAGGAGGGTGGTAGATGGAACGCATTCTCCCTGGAGGTCGGTGACCAGTGGTGTTCCGCAAGGATATGTTTTGGGTCCTTTGCTCTTTGCGATCTTTATAAATGACTTGGACGAGGATGTGGAAGGGTGGGTTCCTAAGTTTGCTGATGATACAAAGGTTTGTGGTGTTGCTGATAGTGTAAAGGGTTGCTGTAGATAACAACAGAATATTGATGGAATGCAGAGCTGGGCTGAGAAGTGGTAGATAGAGTTCAACCCGGATATGTGTGAAGTGATACACTTCGGGAGATCGAATTCCAAGGCAGAATAAAAGGATAATGGCAGGACTCTTAGCAGTATGGAGGAATAGAGGGATCTGACCGCCCACGTACATGGATCCCTCAAGGTTGCCACAGGTCGATAAGGTTGTTAAGGAGGTGTATGGGATGTTGGCCTTCATTAGTCGGGGTACTGAGTTCAAGAGTCGCGAGGTTATGTTGCAGCTCTATAGAAATCTGGTCAGACCACACTTGGAGTATTGTGTTCAGTTCTGCTCCCCTCAATATAGATAGGATGTGGAAGCTTTCGCGAGGGTCCAGAGGAGATTTACCGGGATGTTGTCTGGATTGGAGAGCAGGTCTTCTGGAGATGGCTTGAGAAAGCGAGGTTTTTTTCTTCTTGGAGCATAGGAGGATGAGAGGTGACTTGATAGAGGTGCACAAGATGATAAGAGACATAGATCGAGTGGACAGTCAGAATCTTTTCCCAGGGCGACAATGGCTAACACGAGAGGACATCATTTTAAGGTGATTGGCTGTCAGCGATAAGGTTTTTACACACAGAGTGGTGGGTGTGTGGAACGCACTGCCGGCGGAGGTTGTGGGGCCAGATACATCAGGGACTTTTAACAGACTCTTAGGTGGACACATGAATGATAGAAAAATGGGGGGCTATGTGGAAGGGAAAGGTTAGATATATCTTAGAGCAGGATAAAATGTTGGCAAAACATTGTGGGCCGAAGGGCCTGTACTGTGTTGTAGTGTTCTGTGTTCTATATTCTGTGATAAGAAGTCCAGGTACGACCTTCCGGAGATCGAAGAGGCGATACAGGACGAATCAGGAGGCACAAGCGGACGATCAGCAGCCGTGGTAGGCTAGCAGGCCATCATCTCCTTCCAGGAGTGAAGAAATACGTAAATTACAATGAAGCATAACTCCTTACTGAGAATGCATTTTATGTATACTTTCAGAGGCAGAATAATGACACACCTGCGCGAGTCCCCAGTGCACCCGATGACCCGGTGACCTTAGCCTCCGAGGACGAAGTCAGCAGATCCTCAGAAGGGAAAAACATCGCAAGGAGTCAGCTCCTGCCGGCAGACCTGGTTGAATGCGAAATACATGCTCTAACCAACTGGCTGAGTGTTCAGGGACGTTTTCAGTTTCTCACTTCTGTGGTCTGAGGTTCCTGCCTGCTTCAAGATGGCATCAATTGTACAAGTGCCCAAGAAGATCAGGATGACTTGCATCAATGGCTGAAGTCCGCTGCCACTTACACCCATTACAATGAAGCATACTGTGAGATTGGCTGAGGGTAGAATCAGCTCCTGCCTCAGCAAGGACCTGGACCCGCTGCAATTCGCCTTTCGCTACAACAAGTCTACAGCGGCCGCTATCTCTATGGCCCTCCACTTTTCTCTGGGCCGGCTAGTCAACAGACATGCATGTCATGCTTCTGATCATTGTCTACAACTCGGTGTTCAATACTATCCCCTGAAAACGTCGGAAAACCGTAAGAACTGGGTCTGTACCTCCCTTTACAATTAGATCCTCAAATTCCTAACTGGATGCCACAATCAGTACCGGTCACAGATCGTGAGAAGTAGGAGTACAGGATTGAGATCTTTCAGCTGGTTGAGTGTTATTGGAACAACAAGCTTGCATTCAACGTCAACAGAACCAATCAACTGAACATGAGCTTTGGCAAAAGGAACTCAGGTGAACTAGTACCAAATTGAAGGGTATTCAGGGGGAAGGGTGAGCTTGTTCCTGGGTGCAATATCTCGGAGGAACTATCTTGGGCCAAGCATATAGGTGAAATTATGAAGAACGTGCACAGGGTTCCACACTTATTTCGAAGTTTAAGGACATTCGGCATGTTATCGAGGACACCAAAACACGTCGACAGGCATGAAAACCATTACGATTAGTTGTACCACTGCCTGGTATGTGATCTCCAATGCATAGGAACACACGAGGCTGCATAGAGTGGTGGAGTGAGCCAGCTGCTTCACGGGTAGCGCTCTCCCCACCATCGAGGATATCTACAAGAAGCGATGTCTCAGGAAGGCGACATCCATCATCCTAGACTGCCACTATTCGGACCATGCTCTTTTCTGGATTCTGCCATCAAGCAGGATGTACAGGTGCCTGAAGACCCCCACAACAAAATTCAACAACAGATTCTTCCCCACTGACAACAACTACTTATGCCGATCTGGAAAAAACATACTTCTCCCTCTGACTATATTTCTATTGACTTGAGGCATTTCAGGGAGATATTGAACGCACGGGATCACAACGTTTCAGCCGATGTTGCACATATTGAAAATAAAACAATCGACTTCAGGTATGCGAAGATTAATCTCTCCTGTTGAACGTAAAATAAAACTGACCAGATATGCTTTAAACCGTTAACAGCTTTGGCCGAAAATAAACGACGGTAGTGCCTGTCGTTGAAATTCCGGCAATCTCAGTTGGTAGAGCGTGAGACTCTACATCTCAGGGTCGTGGGTTCGAACTCAGTGTTATCATTTGTTACTCTGACAATTAGCATTTTTCAGCATTTTTCGAGGAGGTTACCAAGAAAGTAGATGAAGGGAAGGCTGTGGATGTTGTCTACATGGACTTTAGTAAGGCCTTTGACAAGGTCCCACATGGGAGGTTAGTTCAGAAGTTTCAGGCACTAGGTATCCATGGAAAGGTTGTAAACTGGATTCGAAATTGGCTGTTTTGGAGAAGACAGATAGTGGTAGTGCATGATTGTTTCTCAGACTGGAGGCCTGTGACTAGTGGTGTGCCTCAGGGATCTGTGCTGGGGCCATTGTTGTTTGTTGTCTATATCAATGATCTAGATGATAATGTGGTAAATTGGATCAGCAAGTTTGCTGATGACGCTAAGATTGGAGGCGTAGTGGACAGCGAGGAAGGCTTTCAAAGCTTTAAGAGAGATTTGAACCAACAGTAAAAATGGGCTAGAAAATGGCAGATGGAATTTAATGCAGACAAGAGTGAGCTGTTGCATTTTGGAAGTAGAAATCAAGGTAGGATAAACACGGTAAATGGTAGGGCACTAAGGAGTGCGGAGCAGAAAAGGGATCTGGGTGTTCAGAATCATGATTCCAAGAAAGTGGCGTCACAGGTAGACAGGGTTGTAAAAAAGGCTTTTGGCGTCCTGGCATTCATAAATCAAAGTATTGAGTATAGGAGTGGGATGCTATGGTGAGGTTGTATGAGACATTGGTGAGGCCAAATTTGGAGTATTGTGTGCCGTTCTAGTCAGCTAACTATAGGAAGGATATTTGTAAGAATGACAGAGTGCAGAGAACATTAACTAGAAAATTGCCGGGTCTTCAGGAGTTGAGTCACAGGGAAAGATTGAACAGGTTAGGACTTTATTCGTTGGAGTGTAGAAGAATGAGGGGAGATCTGATAGAGGTTTATACAATTATGATGGGTATGGACAGAGTTAATGCGAGTAGGATCTTTCCACCTAGATTCAGAGAGATAAGTACGAGAGGAGACGTTTTTAGGATGAAAAGGGAAAGGTTCCGCGGGAACTTCTTCACTTAAATTTGTGGTGGGAGTGTGGAACGCGCTGCCAGCTGATGCAGTAAATGCGGGCTCTCTTAAGTTTTAAGAATAAATTGGATAGATACATGGACGGGAGAGGTCTGGAGGGTTATGGACTGAATGCAGGTAAATGGGACTAGCCGAATAAATTTTCGGCACAGACTAGAAGGGCTGAATGGCCTGTTTTCTGTACTGCACTGTTCTATGATTCTATGGTTCAACACGGGGCTCGAACCCACGACCCTCATGTGAAGAGTTTCATGTTTGACCGACAGCTCTATCTGGACTGATAGCTGCAGGTTTCGTCATTGTTTACTGTAGACCAATGGTTGTTTGGGCGAACGTATTGTTGTCCACCCAGAAAACTACATGGAACTTGTCCCCTAATTGTTGGAGAAAACACTTGACACTTTCTGAAGCGCAAAATCCTTGTCACCTTGACCTGATCGCTCTTCCAGGTACAAGCTCTGTTAAATTTCTATGATTTCTTTTCAGGCCACATGATCAAGTTCAATGCAATCAACGCTTCATATTTCTGCTGAAAATGGAATCTGCTTTCTCTGTTTGGATCCAGTCGCTTCCAAGGACGGTTCCTCTGCTTGCAACACTTATCTCTCTCTGATTCTCTTGTTTCAATTTTCTATTATTTACCTACTTTTACTCTCGTTGTATTTATGCACAGCCCCGAATAGGTTGCTGGAATTATTCAGAGGATGGAGAAGTTATTCGTTCGTAGCTGTCGGCAACTTACATATAAATAGAAGAGCCCGTATCAGCAGTACTGACCATAGAAATAGCGGACTACGAAATGCAAATATGTTTCACCCAGCACCTTCAGAGCAGGGAATGTCTCCGTCTTCTCCAGTGTCCGGTCATCTGTGCGCGCAAACCCACCGGAAGATATTGACAAGTTTGTCTTTCACGTTGTTTTAGTCCAACCACAATTGGGGAGTCTGGTTTACCTCAAGAAGATTCGGCTTCCATTTCAGTGTGCTGACTCTCACAGGTGGGGGAGTTGTAAGATTTGAAATGAGGCTCAGTTCGAACAAGAAGAGCTTATGATTTACAAATATCGTATCTGGAACCTAAAGTCACCATTTTAACTGTAGGTTACATTGCTGACTGAGTCACCGGGCGAAGAGTATTTATTTTACGACGGAAGTTGAAAGAGTTTCGTTTTCTCCATTTCAAGCCAGTTGTGCACTGGAGACAATAACTTGCACCGGTAATCTCTTCCATTCTGACTTGATTTTTCGTTAACACAATGAAATTCAATTCATTCGCTATCTGCCTCACTCCTCTCACACTCTGTAATCCCTTTCCTGATACCAATTCGATACATTTATCCTTCACAGGGAGAAGTAGTTTCCAGAAGCCACATTGGGCGTTGCCTACCGCGCGGGCGCTTTGAGGTCCCCATCCAATCCATTCAATTACCTGCCATGACACCCACTGTTTCCATGTCTCAGTTTTATTCATAGCACACATTCTATCGACCACCGACAGGTCACCACCCCGCACGCTTTTATCCTCTCCGCAACTTTCCAGCAAATGGTCTGAGCCAACTTTCCTGCTTTTTTCCAATTGGTGTGATTCCGCTTCTCAAAAACCTCTGATCCAACTCATCTGGCTGGTCTGGCTCTGCTCTCCCGAAAGGTGTTATGCAGCTCGCCTGCAGTCTTATCGGTGTTTTCTAAAGTTGCAACACAATGACCCAGCTCAAATGTCATGCACTCTAACTTAAAGAGGCAAGAATGCCATCTGCCTTCTTCATCACCAGATCCAACATGTGTTGCCGATTTCAGGTCCGCCAGGTCTCTCTGTTCAGCAGAATTTCTTATTGCTCTGCCATTTTTACTGTACATATCCTATCAAGGGTTCATTTCCTAAAATGCCTCTCCTCGCATGGCAATGTTTCACCAATCTATCCCATTGACTGTTATCTACACTAGCGGCAGGAAATATTCCTCGCTTTCCACAGTACCGCAAGTTTCGTTTAATCCAAAAACTTACCAATTGCACCTCTTACATTGGCGTCCAGTTCGTAAGCATGTATGATAATCAGCACGGATTCGTGTGCTATATTTTGATGATATTTTGTAATGAAAAAGACATGCTTTTACGACATCCCTCCACCTCCAAGAAAATTGCGGATCCAATTTGCCAGCTCACCTTGAATACCAAGTGTATTAGGATTATGGACAAGCCTGCAATGCGCGAGGTTGTCAAACGTGTTACTGAAATATTCAGACAGCTCCTGCGGCCCCGTGTTATTTCAATCGCTTTTACTCCCGCCTCAAAACAAAACAGGAATATTGCTCAGATCGGACGCCCCCTTCGCAACTCTGTGCTGACTATTCCGGTGGTTGGAAATATGCATCAATCCCACCATTTAGTTTCTCCAATAATTTCCGACCACTGATATATGCCTTCTTCCCCACACTACCAGGGATCTTTGAACTTCCCTGTCAAGGTATCTTTGTTCCTTTGTTCTTCCGAGAGCTCTGCCGTCGACGGCCAATGTCCTTCCCTAAATGGACCTCCATAACGCATCACCACATACCGATTAAATTCCATCTTCAATTGTACCATCAAACATCTTTGAAATATTTTTCTTCCAGTCAAATTAAAGGCTATCGATCTGAATCGTTAACTCAGTTTCTTTCGCCATATAAGTTGCTGGTCTGCTGTGTATTTCCAAAATGTACTGATTTTTCATTCCATACTTGGAGTCACCAGCACATTTTTTGGTTAACGTGATTTTATTTCCGCAGGGGCACTCGGACGTTTGGCAAACGTCTTGAATTAAAAAGGGAATATATTTTCATGAAAGGAAAGGCTTTCTGCAAACTGTGACTGCGCCTTGGGAGACAACCCTGTACATGTGAACACCCCTAACAGCTAACGCTAACTTGACAAGGAGAATCCCCATATACACAGTGACTCCACACTAGAAGTCACTGTACATAAGGTTGCTAACTCTGCATTCTACATGCCGTTACTGATACGACAACCAAAATGTACAGAGATAGTGATCCTGTATGTACAGTGTGGGGTAATGATCACAAGTACCCACAATATCCGCTGTCGCTGACACCGTACCCATAAATCTCGTGGTCATGGAAAATATACACTTCATGCCTGACGACACTGAACCCGCACAGCCAATTCTCAGGCGACGCAATTTTCTAATCAGAAACAACATTGTTTTTACCATTGACTTTCCACCCACAATGGTTGGTTCACTACCCACTGAGGCTGTGTCCACAATGCTTAGGGTCAATATTCCTGGACACATGCTTCC
Source organism: Pristis pectinata (assembly GCF_009764475.1). Taxonomy (NCBI): domain Eukaryota; kingdom Metazoa; phylum Chordata; class Chondrichthyes; order Rhinopristiformes; family Pristidae; genus Pristis; species Pristis pectinata. Next base: position 656,157 of record NC_067449.1, on the reverse strand, counting down.
CAATTGTTGGGGTCACTGATTACGTCTCACAATATTCTAGGTCATTGGCAGTATACCACAATGCCAATGGTCACGAATGTACACTGCCCCCTGAAATTAGACCCTGATTCTTGACCGACGGGCCGCAATCAGTAAGGACAGACAACAGCACCTCCTCCACGATTATCTTCAACAGCGGTGCCCCGCGTCTATGTCCTCAGCCCCTTTTCATACACGGTATACACTCAGGACTGTTGACTAAATTCTGCTTTCATTCCATTTTCAAATTTGCAGATGACACCACCGTAGAGGGCCGGATCTGAAATAACGACAAGGAAGGAGGTGGATATCCTGGTGGCATGGTCAAGAAAACAACCTTTCCCTTAATGTCAGCAAAACAAAGGAACTGATCACTAAATGCAGGAGGCGGTGCAGTATACACGCCCGATCGTGCCGAGATGGAGATAGTTGGGAACATTAAGTTCCTCGGTGTAAATATGACGGACCATTTGTCCTGTTGCAGTCACGTGGACGTTACGGCCACGAAAGCACATCAACGCCTTTACTTCCTCAGAAGGCTCAGGAGATTCAGCATACGTATCCCCGAAGACACTTGCCATTTTTACAGATGTACAATAGAAATCATCCAATCTGGATGAATCACAACTTGGTATGGCAACTGCTCTGCCCAAGATAGATAGCAATTGCATAGAGTAGTGAACGCAGTTCAGTCCATTACGCAAACCAACGTTCCCTCCTTGACCTTCACCCTAACCTTAAGGGGCAAATTATTACACAAAGTGTAGTATATATGTGGAATGAGCTGCTCGAGGAAGTGGTTGAGGCAGGTACAGTAACAACTTGTAAAATACATTTGGAGAGGGACTTTGGAAAGTTTGAGAAGTTATGGGCCAAACGCTGGCAAATGGCACTAGCTTGGATAATGCATATTTGTCGGCATGGGCTAGTTGGGACGAATGGCCTGCTTCCATGCTGCATAACTCTATAACTCTCAGTTAGAGTCCCGGATCAAGACGAAGGAGAGAACTAAGAGCAGTGAATGGGAAAAAATGAGCGATGTCAACGATTAGGCCGATAATGGGGAACTGGAGTGCAACGTAGACCCACAGCCACTATCCAATGAGTAGCCTGGGGTCGGCCGATCCTCTGAATAAAATGTTCAATTATCTTCATAGAGGCGGCCAGAGAACGAACTCCATGCAGCTGTGAATATCTGCTGTTTGATGCCTTTGATAAAACGTTCTGCCGTAGCTCCCTTGTCAAGGTCCTGTTCGTATCTGAGTTTATTGTCTGTCCCTCTCTCTCTCGCTCTGTTTCTGTCTGTCTTCCTCTCTCTCTCGCACACACACACACACACACACACACACACACACACACACACACACACACACACACTCACACACACACACACACACACACACAGACTCACACACACACACACACACACACACACACACTCACACACACACACACACAGACTCACACACACACACACACACACACACACACACACACACACACACACACGTACGTCCGGGCCCACGCAGTTTCAGTTCCTGACTCTCCACAAACGTTTAATCATATGCGACAGCAGTCAGTTCGTTGCACCAATGCCCAGACTGTGACTGCAGTCAATCCAGTCGCTGCCTCCCTATCCTTCGATGAGACCTCACCTTATTCCCTCACTCCCCATTCTAACTGAACAGCGCATACCATCTACCTCTCGTGTGCCTTGTTTCAAATTCCAATAGTTCAGTGTCTGTGCTGGTCTTGTACCTCACTCCAGCCCCTCAGTCCAGTTGAACAGCGCTCTCCATACCCTTTCCCCACACTCGGTTCTTCACGTTATCCTCTTCTTTGTGGGAGTTTTCTCAAAGATTTTGGTCACACTCACCCTCGGTGAAAGCGCTGTCCTTCCTCCGCACTTCCTTCCCGAAAGCGCTACTACATCACATCCACTTCAGAAGTGCAGTGAGGTGGATCACACGGAAATGAGTCATTGAGATGAAAGTGAGGCTTATGTTGTTAGTTTTATTTAAGCGCTTGAACCATTGCAGTTCCAGAGAAACAACTGATGGACTACCTGCTGAGTTGTGGCACATTCAGTGCTCAGGAAGGGGAGGCCATTAGTTTTGCTTCGAGGGGAGTTCGGAGGACCTCGGAAAAGCTAAGTGTTCCTTTTATCTTTTTTCAGTGGGTTTTAAGTGTAGAGCTTCGTTTTTTTTTAAGAGGGGTGTATTTTCTACGGTTAGTTTGTTGTTTTAAGGTGCTTTTAGTAGGGTTGTAAAAGTTTTTAAGTGTTTGGGGGGGCTGGACTGCGCAGGCGCGGGGCGGGCAGCTTAAAGGGCAAACAGGGACTTCGCTAAGGGGAAGCCGGTAAGCCTGAGTACGTGCTGCTGAGATATAAGGTAAGGTCTGATGGGTACTTTTTATATTGATTTGTTGTAACTAATCTGGGAGCAGGATATGGGGGAGACAGTTAGAGCAGTGATGTGCTCCGTATGCGGTATGTGGGAGGTCAGGTTCAGCACAGTTGTCCCTGATGACCACACCTGCACAAGGTGCGTCCAACTGCATCTCCTAGTAGACCGAGTTAGGGAATTGGAGCAGCAGCTGGACGAACTACGGATCATTCGGGAGGCGGAGGCAGAGATAGATAAGTGTTGTCGGGCGATAGACACACCGATAAGACAGGAGGAGAGTAACTGGGTAAGTGTCAGGAGAGGGAAGGGGAGCAGTCAGAGAGAGCAGAGCACCCCTGTGGCTGTCCCCATCAATAATAGGTATACTGCTTTGGATACTGATGGTGGGGATGACCTACCAGGAACTAGTTGCGGAGGTCTGGTCTCTGGCACCAAGAGTGGACCCTCAACTCAGAAGGGGAAGAAGGAAGTGAGGAGAGCGGTAGTGATAGGGGATTCTATAGTCAGGGGGATAGATGGGATATTCTGTGGGGATGATCGGGAATTCCGGATGGTCTGTTGCCTCCCTGGTGCCAGAGTCCAGGATATCTCCGATCGGGTTCAGGTTATTCTCAGGAGGGAGGGCGTGAACCCAGATGTTCTGATCCATGTAGGGACTAACGACGTGGGCAGGAAAAGAGAGGAGGTCCTGCGTAAGGAGTTCAGGGAGTTAGGTGCTAAGTTGTGGGGCAGGACATCCAGGGTAACAATCTCAGGATTGCTACCTGTGCCACATGCGAGTGAGGAGAGGAATAGGAAGATTAGGCAGATCAATACGTGGCTGAGGGGATGGTGCGAGAGGGAGGGCTTCAGGTTTATGGATAATTGGGATTTATTACAGGGAAGATAAGATCTGTTCCAACGGGACGGTTTACACCTGAACTGGAGGGATACTGACCTTCTTGCAGGAAGGTTTGCTAATGCTGCTCGTGGGGGGGGGGGGGGGTTAAACTAAATTTTCAGGGGGAGGGGATCCAGAATGAGAGAGAGGATAGCGAGATGGAGAGAGGAGAAATGGGTTAAAATCCTATATCTGAATGCACGGAGTGTCAGGAATAAGGTAGGCGAGCTTGAAGCTCAGATACGAATGGGTAAGGATGATGTTGTTGGGATAACGGAGACATGGCTGCAGGGAGATCAGACCTAGGAAATGAATTTTCAAGGGTATACATGCTATCGTAAGGACAGGAAGGTGGGCAGAAGGGGTGGGGTGGCCCTGTTGGTGAGGAATGAGATTCAGTCCCTTTCAAGGGGGGACATTGAATCAGGAGAAGTAGAGTCAGTGTGGATAGAACTGAGAAACTGTAAGGGCAAAAAGACCCTAATGGGTGTTATCTACAGGCCTCCGAACGGTAGCATGGGATTGGGTGCAAGCTGAATAGTGAGTTAATGTTGGCATGTGGCAAGGGTAATGTCACAGTAGTTATGGGGGATTTCAATATGCAAGTGGACTGGGAAAATCAGGCTGGTACTGGACCCCAGTAAAGGGAGTTTATAGAGTGCCTCCGGGATGCATTCTTGGAGCAGCTGGTATTAGAGCCGACCAGGGAGAGTGCTACTCTGGATTTAGTGCTGTGCAATGAGCAGGATTTGATAAGAGAACTCGAAGTAAATGAGCCATTGGGAGGTAGTGACCATAACATGATAAGTTTTTATCTGCAATTGAAGAGGGAAAAGGGCAAATCAGAAGGGTCAATTTTGCAGTTGAACAAAGGACACTATGGAGCCATGAGGGAGGAGCTGGCTAAAGTTGACTGGGCGGGCATCCTAGCAGAATTGTCAGTGGAACAGCAATGGCAGGTATTCTTGGGAATAATGCACAAGGTGCCGGATCAGTTTATTCCCCTGAGAAGGAAAGACTCAAAGAGGGGAAAGGGGCCACCGTGGCTGACAAAGGAAGTCAGAGGTAGCATTGTGTTAAAAAGGAAGAAGTATGGCAGAGCCAAGCTGAGTGGGAAGATAGAAGATTGGGAAATTTTTAAGGTGCAGCAGAATTTAACTAAAAAGGTAATTCGGGAAGAAAATATGGGGTACGAAGGCAAGCTAGCCAGAAATATTAAGGAGGATAGTAAAAGCTTTTTTATGTATGTGAAGGGAAAGAAGTTAGTTAGGAACAATGTTGGGCCCTTGAAGACCGAATCGGGTGAAATTATTACGGGAAACAGGGAGATGGCAGTCGAATTTAATAAGTACTTTGGATCTGTCTTCACGGGGGAAGATGTAAGAAATCTCCCAGAGGTAAGGATGGACAAAAGGCAGAGGGTGACAGAGGAACTGAAGTGGATTGACATTAGGAAATAAATGGTGATGGGTAGATTAATGGGGCTGAAGACTGACGAATGCCCAGGTCCAGATGGTCTGCATCCCAGGGTACTAAACGAGGTGGCTCTAGAAATTGTGGATGCATTGGTGATCATTTTACGATGTTCCTTAGATTCGGGGACAGTTCCTGAGGATTGTAGAATGGCTAATGTTATCCCACTTTTTAAGAAAAGAGGGAGGGAGAAAACGGGGAACTATCGTCCAGTTAGCCTAAAATCTGTGGTGGGGAAGATGCTAGAGTCCATTATTAAGGATGAAATAGCGGCATATTTGGATAGCAATGATAGGATTGGGTCGAGTCAACATGTATTTACTAAGGGCAAATCATGCTTGACTAATCTACTGGAGTTTTTTGAGGGTGTAACCAGGATAATAGACGAGGGAGATTCAGTGGATGTTGTATACCTCGACTTTCAGAAGGCATTTGATAAAGTGTCGCACAGGAGATTGGTGGGTAAAATTAGGGCTCATGGAATTGGGGGGCGGGTATTAACATGGATAGAAAACTGGTTGGCGGAGAGGAAACAAAGGGTTGGGGTGAATGGATGTTTCTCAGAATGGCAGGCCATGACTAGTGGGGTGCCACAGGGCTCGGTGCTGGGACCACAGCTGTTTACGATCTATGTTGATGATTTAGATGAAGGCATTGTGAATAACATTAACAAGTTTGCTGATGATACAAAGTTGGGTGGCAGTGCGACATGTGAACAGGAAGTTAGGAGAATTCAAGGTGATTTGGATAGGTTGGGTAAGTGGGCAGATACTTGGCAGATAAAGTTTAATGTGGATAAGTGTGAGGTTATCCACTATGGGAGCAGGAACAGGAAGGCGGATTATTATATAAATGGTGTGGAGTTAGGTAAGGGGGAATACAAAGGGATCTAGGAGTCCTTGTTCATCAGTCACTGAAAGTGAATGAGCAAGTGCAGCAGGCAGTGATGAAGGCTAATGGAATGTTGGCCTGTATTACAAGGGGAATTGAGTACAAAAGCAAAGAGATTCTTTTGCATTTGTACAGGGCCCTGGTGAGACCACTCCTGGAGCATTGTGTACAGTTTTGGTCTCCAGGGTTAAGGAAGGATATGCTGGCTATAGAGGGCGTGCAGCGTAGGTTTACTAGGTTAATTCCGGGGATGTCGGGACTGTCTTATGCTGAGAGATTGGAGAGACTGGGATTGTACACGCTGTAATTGAGAAGATTGAGAGGGGATCTGATTGAAACATACAGTATTATTAAGGGATTGGACAGGATAGAGACAGGAAATATGTTCCAGATGTTGGGGAAGTCCAGAACCAGGGGGCATGATTTAAGAATAAAGGCTAGGCCATTTAGGACAGAGGGGAGGAAAAATTTCTTCTCCCAGAGGGTTGTGAATTTGTGGAATGCACTGCCTCAGAGGGCAGCGGAGGCCAATTCTCTGGGCACTTTCAAGAAGGATCTAGATAGGTTTCTTATAGATAGGGGAATCAAGGGATATGGGGACAAGGCAGGAACAGGATATTGATTGTTGAGGATCAGCCATGATCTCAAAATGGCGGTGCAGACTCGAAGGGCTGAATGGTCTACTTCTGCTCCTATTGTCTATTGTCTATTGTCACTGTCGGTGCAATATTGAGAGTTTGCAGCACAGACGGAGAGATTGTTCTGATTGAGCGCCGCTTGGTCAGAGGAACAATGCTGATGGAGGTCCCCTTGGTTGGAAATGGACTGAGCGAAGGTCTCAAGGATTGAAGAGCAGTCTTGCAGGGCTGCAAAGTGGTCATAAAAGAAGTACGAAGGGATTTTCATACGGCCGGAATGGCTAAATTAAGGGAATGGACTCTCAGTCGGAAGCGGTGTGTCGAGGGGACATCGCTCGATCGGAACGGTGGTACTGAGGGAGCACCGCGTTGTCCGAGAGACAATGTAAGATTTCTTTATTAGTCACGTGTGCATCGAAGCACACGGTGAAATGCGTCCTTTGTGGGCAGCCCCCAAGTGTCGCCACGCCTCTGGCGACAACATAGCATGCCCACAACTTCCTAACCCGCATATCGTTGGAATGTGGGAGGAAATGTAGCACCAGGAGGAATCCCACGCAGTCACGGGGAGAACGTACAAACTTCTTATAAACAGCGGCCGATATTGTAAAAGCGTAACTCTGACCGCTACACTACCGTACCTCCCCTCTACGGTACCGTATCCAGGGAAAGCTGCGCGAACGGAGCTCTAGCGCGGATGGACTGACTCACCCGCCAGCTGGACGCCCTGATTCAAGAGCAGGAGGCCAAGGAGAAGAGCCAGCCGTTTAATCACAGTGTGACGCTAGGCCTCCGGAGAGTCGGGCTGGAAGCTGTGAGAACTATGGATCCTCTCCCACCCGCTACTGGTACATCTGAACAGCGAGCGTGTGGGCGGACAATGCCCGCGAGCAAGCTGCTTGACACAGAAGAACAGAGATTGGCAGTTGTTGTAAGACAGGTTCGTAAAGTCTCAAAGGGCAAGGACTCTTTACAAAGAAAAACACGGGAAAGATAACGGGGCAATGCATACATCCACATTCGCACACGGGTGATCGCGAATGTGGGGGCTGGGTGTATCGCAACAAGGGCGAGATGCACACACACTCACACAACAAACTGGGTACGAAAGAATCAAGTAAGAAACAATACGGTCCCTGCCACCCCTCGACGCAGTGCGAGCATCCGTCTATGGACCCAACAACCCTTAAGTAATTTCTATTAAGCAGTGCACAGCTTATTTCAGCGTCCCCCGGACACAAAAAAGAGAGAACCAAGCACATGCGGCACTTTTTATAGTGCTGTAGGACAGGGCGTGGACCAGCCCAGGTAGTTAAAAAGGGCCAATAGTCAAGTGTGCCAGTAAGAAAGGTGCTCAACGATCGAATAATTAGGTGTGCACTAATGGGTGGGGGTGGAGCCAAACTTTGATTGACGGTGGTGGATCTTCCGACCAGGTAGGCACAATGCCGTCATCCAATCAGATGGGGTCATTATTGTCACTGTCATGTGTCAACCACGACCCTCCATAATAGCCACAACCCTCAACAATACAATGCACCCTTCGGAAGTCACACCACTCGCCAATCATTACATGGAAATAACAAATTCTAAGCTTATAACTATATGTCAGTGTGCAGTAGTAATTAAAGCCAGATATTATCCTAAAAATCTGACAAGCAGAGCACAAAATACAGATCGCTATAACAACAAGAACGAGGTCATTGGCCCAGTGGATGATATTTGCCTACCATATCCCCAGAGACCCAAACGGCCACCAGTTTCCCCATGGGGTGTCGTGCTGGAGGAGCTATTTCATTACTTTTTGAATTTTAGCCACCGACTCCCGAATGTGAGCAGCCAGGTTGGTGATGTTGCTGTACTCATCAGGGATAAAGGTACGACACTCCTTACCAATCACGCACAAGTACCTCCATTCGCAGGGAATAAGTAATCCAGGGCCATTCGATTCTGCAGGGTTACCATCCTGACGGCAGCCAGCTCCGCTGCCGTCAGCGCCAGGGCAAATTCAGTATGTTGTAGTGCCACTGCCGTTTCGTTAGCCAGCATCTGGAGCATGCTGGTCATCTGGATGACCTCAAGGGACAGTCGGGCCTTGCCATTAGTGGCGGCTATCATCCAGAAACACTCCGCTTCTGTGATGGATCTTTTGTCTTGGTGGCCGCTGTATGCCGGGTGCTCCCCAAGGTTACCCAGAGCGTGGATATAGGGCACCACAAATGCCGGAAAGCTGCAACTGTACCAGCTCGTGGGGAGGCACGGGTAGGCACGGTGGCCACAAATCCATTGGGTCCCGATCAAGGTCCAGGGAGCCCCCAGCTTAGCGGCACCACTGGCAGTGGTGACTAAGGCACCTGGATACCAGTTTCGCTCGCACTCACTGTGGTCAACTGAAAGGGTGGAACTTTGCTCATTCCGAAGTCTGCACCAGCATTGCCTAGGCTTGCTCAGCGACTGTGGGATGACTCAGAGGGTCGGGACTCGGGTGGAGTTCAAATTGGAGGGAGAGCAATACCAGTTCCTGAAACATCGACCCCATCGAGGATCGCTGGAGGGATGGATCGTAGTGGTGAGGGGAGTGGTTGGGGGACTGCCATCCGCCCCCCCCCCCAACCGATATACAGAACCATACAGTGCGAAAAAACTCTGTGTTAGCAGTTCATATGAAGGTCATCCAGCGGGATCGGTGTAAATGTAAGAGCTTCACCGGCGTGTGCTGTGGTTCGGACGCAAACCCAGCAGTCTGATTTATTGGAGGTGCTGGCGAATTCATCAGCGACTCTGCGTCCTTGGATCTTCTGCCAGAGGCTCCATTCGGTGACGGTCTCACTGGCCGACACCTGCAATTCAAAAAGGATACCTGCCTGGCGGGGAGCAAGGGGCAGTGCTTGTTCCACAGCTAGCTTTGCCTGTTGTTCGTGTCCCCATACGAATGTGAACTGTCGGCTACAGACGACCTTGGAGGGAGGAGCAGCAACAACTGGGTTCCCATTTGGCTGCCCCAACCACGACTGTAGCCCGCGCGACGGCGGAGAATAATTTGGCCTGGTTAGTATGAAGGGACTGCCCCTTTAATACATTGATCCCTAGGATGCAGGTACCTGAAGGCAGGTACATTGGTCAAATTCAAGAGATTGTTAGATAAGCATATGGAGGAATTTAAAATAGGGGGATATGTGGGAGGAAGGGATTAGATAGACTTAGGCGAGGTCTAAAGGTCGTCACAACATTGTGGGCCGAAGGGCCTCTATTGTGCTGTACTGTTCTATGGTTCTATGATGTACTCAGGCGAGCCTGCTATCAACACTGTTCCGGGTCGAGGAGGTTGTTTCCCGATGACCATGCGGATAGTGACTTCCCTATTATGTGATAGGGAACCCCCTAACCCCTCTATTTTCATCTGTGTCGCTTTCCACCTGGCGGGGTCGCCCGGGATGAAGTTGTGTTGGGCACCCGTGTCGATGAGTGCCAGCACCCTCTGTATGTTCCCCCTTCCCCAATGTACAGCGACGGGTATATGTGGCCTCAGGTCTCCAGGGCAGGAGAGGACGGTGGAACAAATGCATTGGGATCCCTGGCCTTCATCCTGTGCGAAGGGGTGGGGGTCTGCCACCCTGTGGATGAAGGTTCCTGCTGGCGGAGATGGACTATTTTCTGTCTCAGCATGTCTCGGAGATCAGCTTTGAGGGCAGGAGAGACTGTTTCGAGTGGGGGAGGGACAGAGGCAGTGTCGGCGGGGGCAGCCTGCGTTGTCCGGAGGTTGGGTGCGCCCCCTGTGTCGGGCTTGATCCCAGGGTGGTTGCGGATTTTCCCCAAGCCAAATGTTCCCCCGCAACGCGCTTGCCAGAGGGCGTAAATGGTGGAGGTCGGGATCCCATCCATGCTGGCGCGTCCAGCCCTGCGCGCAACAAACCAAAGAACAGCCGTTTGCGCGTAAAACGAGGGGTTGTGACTCCAGCCCACGTCTTTGACCTAAGGATCTGGGTGGCCTTCTCCCGCTGCAAGAACTCTAGCCTTCCAGGAGGGTGATGGCTTACCGCACGGTCATTCCGTTAGCCGGTCCCATGAGGGGCAGGACCACTGACCTCAAATCGGGGCGCGCGTTGGTGACCAGGTATCCCGTTAGCGCGTTGGTCACCCTGGTGTTTTCTAACAACTCACGATCGCCGGGCCTCTCATAGATGCCAGTAACCAGCGCCCATTCCGTTATGCCCTGGTGCCCTCATTGACCATGCTACACAGCAGGCGTAATTATTCGAGGAGGGTAGGGTACCGGACCCTCACTGCGGCCGCTACCTGATCCCACAGTGTCGTGCCGTCTCCAGCCTCTCCTCGTGGCGCCCGCAGGGCATTGTTAGCGCTCTGTTGGTCAGGCAAGCTCCCCAGGGCGCTCGCTTCCTGGTGCGAGAGGCTCACGTTGGGGGCCCCCTCATCCCACATTCGGAGCAGCCATGCGGCCAGTTTCTGGCCCGGCCGCTGGTGGTACCGGTCCGCCAGCTGGGTAAGCTCGTTGACTGAGAAATCCCGGGTCTCCGTTGTATCGGAGGGACCACGGGAACTTCCCCTGCGGGGTCCTCATCCTGGCTCCCCTCCCTTCTGTGGCTGATCAGTGACGGGTCGAGCATGCAGGGATTCGGGTGGGTCGGAGGGAAGGCGGGTGTGATGGGGCCCCGGCTCTTCGGGCACGCCCTCTTCGTCAGTGTCTATCCATACATACCCATCCCCCAGCCATGCGTCCAGCTTGTCGCCGCGCAGGACCAGAGCTCGAATTTTTAATGGGTCTGGCTTCCAACCAGACCGGCGGGCTGCCTGAGCCTGCTGCAGCTGAATCAGCCTGCAGACGACCTGAATACCTCTGGCCTCGAGGTCAAAGGCTCGTGTCTGGACAGCCTGGACTGCCTCCTGCAGCAAACAGCATCGCGGCAGGAGTTCCTTTATCTCCATGTCTTTCTGGTAACATGTAATCTGTCTCTGCCTCGTAATCCTGACCTGGCGTGTCAGGAGGGATGCAAATAGCCCTTTGACTCCCTTTGGCCCTGGGGAATCCCGACCTCTGGAGGAGGGCGACCACGTTGTGCCCCAGTTTCTCACCACGGAGGTCTAACTGCTCAGCCCAGTCCACTGGCTTCTTGTGGTCTGCCAGCATACTGGTCAAGCTCCGAAATCCCTCACTCTCATCGGTCCACCCGGGCACCCGATCCTCAGTGCGTGCACTGGCCTCCTTCCCCCGTTCCAAGACCTACCCCGCGTCTGCGTCTAGCCAAGACCTTCAAGACCCTGCTCGCAGCGCTAAATGTTGTAAGACAAGTTCGTAAAGCCTCAAAGGGCAAGGACTCTGGACACCGTCTTTGGAATTGAAATTATTTTAATTTACAGAGACAAACACGGTAAAAGATAACGAGGGTAATACGCACAACCGCACACGCACATGGGTGATCGCGAACGTGGGGGGTGTGGATCGCGGCAAGGGTGAGATGCACGCGCGCGCGCGCGCACACACACACGCACGCACGCACGCGCGCGCGCGCGCACACACACACACACACACACACACACACACAACAAACTGGGTACAAACGAATCAAGGAACAAACAATACAGTACCTGCCACTCCTCGACAGTGCAAGGATCGCTCTGTGGTCCCAGGGATCCATAACTAAATTTTATTAAGCAGTGCACAGCTTACCTCAGCGTCCGCCGGAGACAAAAGTGAGAAAACCAAGCACATGCAGCACTCTTTATAGTGCTGGACGGCTGGGGGTGGTCTTTCCCAGTTAGTTCAAAAGAACCAATGGTCAAGTGTGTCAGAAGGAAAGATGCTCAAAGATCCACTAATTAGATATGCACTAATGGGTGGGGATGGAGCCAAACCTTGATTGACAGTGGTGTGTCTTCCGACCAGGTAGTGGCTGCGCTGTCATCCGACCAGATGGGGTCAGTGTTGTCACTGTCACGTGACACCCACGACCCTCCATGACAGCCACGACCCTCCACAATATCGCAGTTGTGTCAGGGACGGCGAGGAGTGGGATGGACACAACCACAGCACGTCCTCTGAGCTCGCAACACTGTATGTATCACACACAGCTTCGCCTTAGGTTTTCTGAACCCTTCAGCTAATCTAACCCGGGACCTCTGGTATTTGCTACCCTCCAGGAAGGGCAGGACTTTCTTGCTTCCTGAGGGGTGGTTTACCCGCGCACAAACAGCACAAAGGAAGCCCGGTGTTGCTGGACGTGCCTGTTTAGAAATTAAAGTGAGATCAATGCCACCCTCGACCTTGGACAGAACTTGCCCACTGCTGCCGTTTCAAGAAAGATCTGGAAATTTCTTGACAATTTTAAACTTTCACAACGTTACTGATGAGCAGGTTCCCACCCATGATCCTGTAGTTGCCGCTTCTGGAAGCTTTATGTGCACAGCTCGGACTGTGCCACGTTAAAACTTTCAGAACATCTCATATCAGTCTTTGATTATCCGAAACTTGCTTCGAAGTGGCCGGAGGTTCTGAAATGTGATCTGCAAGTGCAATAATTGTTTTTAAATTTGCACCTCCCTCTATTCATGGAGACTGTTTGAAACACTCGCTTCTTTTCTTACCTCAGTCTGAATTTTTCTATTTCACGCCCTAGAGACGGCCAACAGAGGAAATTTGTTGTAATCCAGAGCAGAGATTGCCCGCTGGTCTCTGTGATGGCCAATGGAGTGTCAGGAGAATATGGAGGTGTCTTGAATGCTCAGGAGCACAGTGGGATGGGGCACTGCTGTGGTAGTCCCTTTCTCGGGGCAGCACATAGTCACAGAGCGACTGTCTCGCAGGTCCAGTGACACTTCTTCCATCCTGAACTCGGGCGCTGTCTGTCTGGAGTCGACGCATTCTCAGTGGGACCGCACGATCATTTCCTTGATCTCTGCTTTCAGATCACCAGGATGTGCAGTTCCTTACATTTTCTAGTTACTGTCAAGTTCTCCTTCTATGGGTGGATGGTAGAAGAATTGTGGGGAAGGGAAAAGGGATGGGATATATTGATGGGCAAGTGAGAAAGGACAATTCCAGGAAAGTCTGATTGGCCCTATGGGCGGAATGTCCTCTTTTTATGTCACAATAAAATATGGCGGACAACGGAGGAAGTAACCGTGGGAGTTATGTTGATTAAGCGCACGCTCGGATGAACAATGATGACCCCAGAAATATCCCGTGCATAAACATCCTCAAACGTTGAACTAACAGCAACGGAAGATCCACCTGAACGGTCCCGCTGTGTGGAATATAGTGTTTATAAGTGCATAAGTTATGTCAGACAGTATGTAACGGGGAGCTGCATCCAATGCTATATTTTTTCACCGACGAGAACACGACAACAGTGAAAGGAAAGGTGTTGCTGAAGAAGCCCTGCTCTCCCTACCATAAAATGTGGGATTGACGTGTTTACAGATGAGGCTATTGGATCAATCATTGATGCTGTCCAGCTGGCCTGAAGAGCACTCGATGCTCAACGATGTTGGAATAAACAATTTATAACTCTTGGGTTTGCGGTGGAATCCGAATTCCGTAAACGAGATTTCCACATGCTGGGAATTGGCACCGGATAAGTAACTTGAGTCATTGTTTTGGGAAATAATGTGCCAATAACTTCAATGTTTTCATTGCTCGGGTTGCAATGATATTTGATATTTCAGATTGAGACATTGTGTGCCTTTCTAATGGAAACATGATGTGCGTTTTCAAAGTAAAGAGGCAGAGCAAGTGATTTACTTGGTGAAAACACACTTACTTTCCAGAACTGAAATGCAGCCAGTGTGGTGGAGCCTGCGGGGAAGTTAACTCTGTGCAAGCGTCTTCATGATAACTGGCTATTCTGAACAAGCAGATTGTAGAAATAAACATATCATCACACAGAGTGGCAAATATGTGTGTGTGTGTGTGTGTGTGTGTGTGTGTGTGTTTGTATGTGGTGAGTGAGTGTGTGCGTGAGAAGGGGACCCAACGGGAAGGAGAGGGATTGTGGCGAACAGTTTGTAACAGTCCTCAGTGCTGACCATTGCTCTGTGAGACGGGAAATCGCTTGTTTTACATTATATGCATATCCATATCGGTCTGTTGCAGCCACAAGTATCTCTCTTTCGTTAGATTACCTGGAATCATAAAATAAAATAAACCTATGAACGGCAGGAATGGTGGGTAGACTAGAGACAGCTCTCCTGTAAGTGCAGACCCGCCAGTGTTCTTTGAACTAATCCCCTTCTCATGTATGGACTGATCTGTCTCTCCTCTGTGGACGGATCCGGTGCCATAGAAATGCCCACAAGTGTTGTAAAGCTGCATCTTGTGAACCCACTCTCCTGGATGGTCTGTCCTGGTTGTTCTGCCTGGCATAATTCAGTTCCAAGTGTATCTGGATCCGACCTTCCGATACAGGCTCATTTTCACAATCAGGCCTGAGCAAGCTCCACTTTCTGTCCTGATCCGACTCCCCGGTGTGTCCTGATCAGACTCTCCCGTTTGTCCTAATCAGACTCTCCTGTGATTGATCTTTCAGTGACCTTGTCACTGACGCTGCATCTGGGCACAGGGTCACTCTCCCGCGGACTGTAAGATACGGAATCAACGTCAAGCGCCTACTGAGTGCTCAATATCACTAACGCTGGTCATTGTGACAAAGGGTAATGACCACGCGATTTGTCAATACAATAACAGTGGTACAAGGTTATTGACCTCGGGCATTTGGGCACAGGTGGACAATCTATACGCGTTTGGAATATATAAAACTGGTTGCTCTGGATATGGTATTGAAGCCCACGGGCATTGTGGATGCAATATACCAGGGTTCGTTTTATTCAGCGTTTCAATACTCGGGGCGTTGTTGTGCAGGATGAATGACCTCGAACATTAAGACCTGGCGTTCTGACTGCAGTGTCAGTGAGCAGGGGCATTGCCTGTCAAGTACAAGTAGCTCTAGCATTGTTGATGTGGGACACTGTATGACCCGCACCCACGGATTGTGAGTTGAGTGTCAGTGAGGATGCAGCTTAAGTGATCCTGAGCGTTGTGGCCCAGAGTCGAATCAAAGCACTTACAAGCGCCGGATCATGGCACACAGCGGAAGAGCGTCACATCATTTATGAGAGTCCCATCAGGACACACTAGAGAGTCGGGTCAGGGCACACGGGAGATACGGGTTAGGACAGGCAGCACAGTTGGATCAGGACACACGGAAGGGTTGGATAAGGGCACAGGGGAGATACGGGTCAGGATACACAGGAGAGACGGATCAGGACAGACGGAAGAACCAATTAGGACACAGTGGAGGGTCGGGTAAGGATACAGGTGTGATACGGGTTTGGACCGTCGGAGAATTGGATCCGGACACACGGGAGAGTCCATTTACTATGGTTAGTATTTTTATAAGTGTTTTAAAAGTTGTTAGTGGTCGAGTGGGGGCTGGACTGCGCAGGCGCGGCGCGGGCAGTTTAAAAAGGGGGAGAAAAAAAGAAAAAAAAAACCGGAGGCTTCGTGGGCTTCACTTCGGAGCAGATAAGTTTTTCTTTTTACTAAGTTTTAAGTTTAAGGCTTAGTTTTTAGTAAGGTTATAATTTACTAAGGTTAGTATTTTTTATAAGTGTTTTAGAAGTTTTTAGTGGTCGAGTGGGGGCTGGACTGCGCTGGCGCGGCGAGGAAAGTTTAAAAAGCCAACCGCCTGTACAGCGGGCAGCGTCGGAGCGGGCAGCGGAGTGAGTGGGAGCAGAGCATTCTGGGCTTTAGCTCAAGGGGCTTCAGTGTAAAGGGGTAAAGCAGGTGAGTAGCTGGTAGGTAGGCAAAGGTAAGGTTACCTGTTATCTGTGATAAATATTTAAGTAGAATATCAGGAGGGGTAAATAAGAGGAGCGGTCAATGAGGAGCAGCCAGTGTGTGAGTGGCTCAGGGTAGGAGTGGGGCCTTGAGGCTTTGGCTCAAGTGGCTTCGGCGAGCAGAGGCTACGGAAAAGCTAGCACCCTGAGGTAAGGCTAGTAAGTTGCTTAAAGTCGGATTGGGTAATGAAGGAAGCAGCTCGGGCACATGTGTGCTCCGAATGCAGTATTCGGGAAGTCAGGGACAGCACGCTTGTCTATGATGACTACAGCTGTAAAAGGTGCATCCAGCTGCGGCTCCTGGCAAACCATGTTAGGTGACTGGAGCTGGAGTTGGATGAACTTCGGATCATTCGGGAGGTAGATGCAGACATAGATAGAGTTTCAGAGAGATAGTTACACCTAAAAGTCAGGAGGCAGGTAGCTGGGTGACTGTTCGGAAAGGGAAGGGGATTAGACAGAAGGAGCAGAACACCCCTGTGGCCGTTCCCATCAACAATAAGTATACCGTTCTGGATACTTCTGGTGGGGACGACTTACCAGTGACAAGTTGTAGTGGTCAAGTCTCTGGCACCGAGGCGGGACCCTCATCTCAGATAGGAGGGAGGGCAAAGAGGAGGGCAGTAGTGATAGGGGATTCAATAGCTAGGGGGAGAGATAGGCTATTCTGTGGGAGAGATCGAGAATCCCGGATGGTCTGTTGCCTCCCTGGTGTCAGGGTCCGTGATATCTCAGATCCAGTTCTTGTTATTCTCAGGAGGGAGGGTGAGCAGCCAGATTTCGTGGTCCATGTTTGGACCAATGACGTGGATAGGAAGAAGGAGGAGGTCCTGCAAAAAGAGTTTAGGGAATTAGGGGCAAAGTTAAAGGACAGGACCAAGGTTGCAATCTCAGGATTGATACCAATGCCATGTGCTAGTGAGGCTAGAAATAAGAGGATCATGCAGCTAAATACGTGGCTAAGGAGTTGGTGCAGGAGGGAGGGCTTCAGGTTTCTGGATATTTGGGCTTTGTTCCAGGGAAGGTGGGATCTGTTCCGAAGGGAAGGTTTACACCTGAACTGGAAGGGAACTAACATATTTGCGGGTAGGTTTGCTAGTGCTGCTCTGGTGGGTTTAAACTAGATTTGCAGCGGGAGTGGAACCAGAGTATTAGCGAAGAATGTGAGGAGGAAAATGATCATGCGAGGTCTGCAGGTATGGACAGAAATCAAAGGTTTGTACATGATAGTAATGTTCTCAGGTGCAACTATTTCAATGCAAGGAGTATTGTAGGCAAGGCGGATGAGTTTAGGGAGTGGATTGTCACGTGGGATTACGATGCTATTGCTATTAGTGAGACATGGTTGCAGGAGGGGCAGGACTGGCAGCTTAATGTTCAGGGCTTCCGTTGTTTCAGACGTGATAGAGAGGGAGGGATGAAAGGGGGAGGAGTGGCATTACTGGTCAGGGAACAGGTCACAGCTGTGCGTAGACAGGACAGCCCGGAGGGCTCGTCTACAGAGGCCATATGGGTGGAGCTGAGGAACAGGAAAGGCGTGGCCACACTAATAAGGTCGTATTATAGACCGCCCAATAGTCAGAGCGAATTGGAGGAACAAATATGTAGGGAGATAGCAGACAGATGTAAGAAACAGAAAGTTGTGATAGTAGGGGATTTTAAATTTCCATATATTGACTGGGACTCCCACACTGCAAAAGGGTTGGATGGCTTGGAATTTGTCAAATGTGTTCAGGAAAGTTTTCTAAATCAATATATAGAGGTACCAACGAGAAAGAATGCAATACCTGATCTCCTATTAGGGAACCATGCAGGTCAGGTGACAGAAGTATGTGTAGGTCTGCATTTTGGGTCCAGTGACCATAATGCAATTAGAGTCCAGGTAATTATGGATAAGGATAGGTCTGGTCCTTGAGTGGAGGTTCTAAATTGGAGAAAGGCCAATTTTGTGGAAATGAGAAAGGATCTGGGTAGGGTGGATTGGGATAAGTTATTTTCTGGCAAGGATGTGCTCAGTAAATGGAAAGCCTTCAAAGACGAAATTTTGAGAGTGCAGAGTTTGTATGTTCCTGTCAGGATTAAAGACAAGGGTAACAAGCATAAGGAACCTTCGATTTCAAGGGATATTGGTGAGCTGGTTAAGAAAAAGAGAGAGGGGTATAGCAGGTAAAGGCAACTAGGAACGGGTGAGATACTTGAAGAGCATAGGAAATGTAAGAAAATACTAAAAAAAGGAAATCAGGAAGGCAAAAAGAAGACATGAGGTTGCTTTGGCAGATAATGTGAAGGTAAACCCAAAGGGTTCCTACAGGTATATTAAGAGCAAAAGGATAGTAAGCGACAGAATTGGTCCCCTAAAAGATCAGAGTGGTCGTATATGCGTGGATCCTCAGGAGATGGGGTGGTCTTAAACAGTTTTTTTGCATCAGTATTTACTCAGGAAACTGGCAACGTGGATATGGAAGTAAGGGAAACAAGCACTAGTGTCATGGAACATATAGAGTTTAAAAAGGAGGAGGTACTTGATGCTTTACAGCGAATAAAGGTAGATAAATCCGCAGGGCCTGACAAGATATTTCCTCAGACCTTGAGAGAGACTAGTGTAGCAATTGCAGGGGCCCTGGCAGATATATTTAAAATGTCCTTAGCCACGGGTGCGGTGCCAGTGGACTGGGGGATAGCTCATGTTGCTCCATTTGTTTAAGAAAGGCTCGAAGAGTAAGCCAGGTAATTACAGGCCAGTGAGCCTAACATCCATAGTGGGTATATTATTGGAAGGTGTTCTGAGATTAGGACATGTAAGTATTTGGACAGCCAAGGGTTGATTAAGGACAGTCAGCATGGCTTTGTGCGTGGTAGATCGTGTTTAACGAATCTTGTGGAGTTTTTTGAGGAGGTCACTAAGAAATTAGATGAAGGTACGCCTCTGGATGTTGTCTACATGGACTAATAAGGCCTTTGACAAGGTCCCACATGGTAGATTATTTCAGAATGTTCAGTCAATGGGTATCCATGGAAAGGTTGTAAACTGGATTCGAAATTTGCTGAGTGGGAGGAGACAGAGAGCGGTTGTGGATGGTTGTTTCTCAGATTGTAGGCCTGTGACTAGTGGTGTGTCTCAGGGATCTGTGTTGGGGCCATTGTTGTTTGTTGTATATGTCAATGATCTCGAAGATAATGTGGTAAATTGGATTAGTAAGAGTGGGGATGACAGTAAGATTGGAGGAGTAGTGGACAGCGAGAAAGGCTTTCAAAGCTTGCAGGGGGATCTGGACCACATGGAAAAATGGTCCAGAAAATGGCAGATGGAATATAATGCAGACAAGTGTGAGGTGTTGCATTTTGGAAGGACAAATCAAGGGAGGACATACACAGTAAATGGTAGGGCACTGAGAAGTGCGGAGGAACAAAGGGATCTGGGAGTTCAGATACATAATTCCCTGAAAGTAGAGTCACAGGTAGACAGGGTTGTAAAAAACGCTTTCGGCATCCTGGCATGTATAAATCAAAGTATTGAGTATAGGAGCTGGAATGTTTTGGTGAGGTTGTATAAGTCATTGGCGATACCAAATCTGGAATATTTTGTGCAGTTCTGGTCGCCGAATTACAGGAAGAATGTCAGTAAGATTGAAATAGTGCAGAGGAGATTTACAAGAATGTTGCCGGGTCTTCAGGAGTTGAGTTACAGGGAAAGACTGAGCATGTTAGAGCTTTATTCCTTGGTGCAGAGAAGAATGAGGGGAGATATGACAGAGGTTTACAAAATGATGAGGGGCATAGACAGATTTAATTCAAGTAGGCTTTCCACCTAGATTAGGAGAGATAAGTACGAGAGGACATGTCTTTAGGGTGAAAGTGGAAAGGTTTAGGGGGAACATTAGAGGGAACTTCTTCACTCAAAGAGTGGTAGGAGTGTGGAATGGGCTGCCATCTGATGTGGTAAATGCGGGCTCGTTCTTAACTTTTAAGAGTAAATTGGATAGATACATGAATGAGAGAGGTCTGGAAGGGTATGGGCTGGGGGCAGGTAAATGGGACTAGCAGAATAATGTTTCGACAGACTAGAAGGGCCAAATGACCTGTTTTATGTGATGTAGTTTTCTATGGTTCTATCAGGACACTTAGGTGAGTTGGATAAGGACATAGCGGAGACTCAGATCAGACAACGTGAGACAGTCGGATTCGAGCACAGAGCAGAGGCTAATCAGGACAATGAAGAGAGTCATATCGGGACACATTGGAGAATAATATCAGGACGCACAGGAGAGACGGTTCAGCAGAAATGGGAGAACAGGATCAGGGCACACAGCAGAGGCGGATCAGGGCACAGAGGACTGCAGAGGAGAGGGGAGAACAAATGGGAGAGTCGGACCAAGTGATCCGGCATAGTTGAATGAGGACAAAGTAAAATCGGAACAGGACACACATGAGACACAGATAAGGGCACACAGGAGGTCGAATCTGACACGTCAGAGAGTCGGATCAGGACACATGCGCGATTCTGTTTCCTTGCTTCATTGCCCTATGATGCCATCCCCTCGGTACCCGATGTGTTACCGCCCTCACTCCAGTCCCTATTCACTTCCCTGTGATTATTTTTCACCATTACCTCCCCAGTTCCCTTTTCAGTCCCTAACCCGCAATTGAACTCAACCGTTACGGACACCCTCCTCGATATTGCACCGCAATCGCTTCCCTCCACCCTCACTTACTCTGCGACAGTGGGACGCTGTTTCAGTAAGTCCACTTCAGCTGTACTGTTCCACCCCGGCAATGTTAGTGGTCGTTCCTTTGGACCCCACCTTCTGGCAGAGGGCAGCTCTCATTGTATCACCTGTGTGACACAACTACTGTCATAGAACACAGAACAGAACTTCTGAGGGACAGGCCTTCAGCCCACGATGTTGTAAGAAACGAATTAAACTAATGGCGCCAATCCCAACTGCCTGCAAATACTCCATGCACCTCCATTCTCTGCATATTCATGCGCCCATCAAAGAGCCGGTTAGACACCACTCCAATTTCTAACCCCTCCCCAACCTCTGGCAGAGCATTCCTCTCTGTGTAAAAAAAAATCTGTCCCGCACATGCTCTTTGAACTTCCACGTTCTTACCTTCAATGCATGCCTTTAGTATTAGACACTTGGACCTTGGGAAAAAGACACCGATCACCTACTTTATCTACACCTCTCATAATTATACAAACCAATCAGTTTTCCTCTGAGCCTCGCCGCTCCGGAGAAAGCAACCCATGTGTGTCTAAAGGGATGGGATGTATTGATGGTCAAGTGACATAGAATAGGTTACAGAGAAACAAGAGACAAGCAATGGGATTGATGTAATTACTGGAGATCCGGCAAAGGCCCGATGGGCCGAATGTCCTCTTTTTCTGTCACATTAAAACATGACGGACAGCGGAATAAGTAACCGTGGGACGAATTCTGTTTCAACGCACACTAGGAGGATCAGTGATGACCCCAGTAACATGCCGGGCGTAAAATCCCCAAATGTTTTACCAGCGGTAAAGGAAGGTAGACCTGAAGGGTCCCAGGTTCGGGGCTCAGTAATTCACGATGTGGAATGTTTCTCTTTATAAGTGTCTCAGTTGTGTCAGACCAGTATGTAACGGGGGAACGCAGACAGTGCTGTAGTTCTGCATGGATGGGAACGCGGTAACAATGAAATTAATGTGTCACTGGCGCAGTCCTGCTCTCCGTGCCGTTACATGAGGCGCTGTCCTGTTTACAGATGAAGCTTCTAAATCAATCATTGATGCTGTTCAGCTGGCTTGAAGAGGAAAAAAGATGCTGGAATAAACAAATTATAACTCTGGAGTTTTGTGTGGAATCCGAACTCCGGAAATAAGATTACCACATGCTCGGAATTGGCACGCAATGAGCAACTTGAATGAGTGTTTTGGGAAATAGTATGGAAATAATTTAAATGCTTTCATTCCTTGGGTAGCAATAGTATTTTTTATGGTTGCAGATGTTCTATCTGATTTCACATTCCAAACAGAGACATGATGTGCCTTTTCAAAGTTTAAGTGCAGAGCAAGTGATTTATGTGAAAAAACACACTTACAGTCCAGGACTGAAATGCAGCCAGTGTGGTGGAGCCTCTGGGAAGATTAACTCTGTGCAAGCAGCTTCATGATAACTGGATATTCTGGTTAGGCAGATTGTACAAATAAAGATATCGGCAGATAGAGTGCTAGATATACAGTGTCATGCAAAAGTTTGGGCACCCCTGGTCAAAATTTCTGTTGCTGTGAATAGCGAGGCGAGTAAAAGATGACCTGATTGCAAAAAGGCATAAATCGAAAGATGACGCATTTCTTTAATATTTTACGCAAGATTACTTTTAAATTCCATCCTTTACAGTTTCAAAATAGCAAAAAAGGAAAAGTGCCCGAAGCAAAAGTTACGGCATCCTGCATGGTCAATACTTAGTAACACTCCCTATGGCAAGCATTACAGCTTGTAAACGTTTTCTGTAGCCAGCTAAGAGTCTTTCAATTCTTGTTTGGGGGATTTTCAACCATTCTTCCTTGAAAAAAGCTTCTAGTTCTGTGAGATTCTTGGGCCGTCTTGTATGCACTGCTCTTTTGAGGTCTATCCACAGATTTCGATGATGTTTGGGTGGGGGGACTGTGAGGGTCATGGCAAAACCTTCAGCTTGTGCCTCTTGAGGTAGTCCATTGCGGATCTTGATGTGTGTTTAGGATCGTTATCCTTTTGTAGAAGCCATCCTCTTTTCATCTTCAGCTTTTTTACAGACGGTGTGATGTTTGCTTCCAGAATTTGCTTGTATTTAATTGAATTCATTCTTCCCTCTACCAGTGAAATTTTCCCCGTGCCATTTGCTGCAACACAAGTACCAAACATGATCGATCCACCCCCGTGATTAACAGTTGGAGACGTGTTCTTCTCATGAAATTCTGCACCATTTTTCTCCAAACCTTCCTGCGTCCTCACCACAAAATTCAGTATCAGAAGTTTGCAAAGGAACATCTACACAAGCCTGATGCATTTTGGAAACAAGTCCTGTGGACTTTGAAGTTAAAATAGAACCATTTGGCTGCAATGAACAAAGGTTTATTTGGAGAAATAAAATTGGGTCAACCCTTCATTAACTTCAGACCCTCCAATGTTCTCTAGAATTATCCTCTTTTCGTGTATGGACTGATCTGTCTCTCCGCTCCGGTGTCACAGAAAGGCCCACAAATATTGAGCTGCTGCATCTTGTTAACCCACTCTCCTGTATGGTCTGACCTGGTTGTGCTGCCTGGGATAATTTAGTCCCAAGTGCAAGTGGATCCGATCTGAGCAAGATCCACTTTCTGTCCTGATCCGACTCTCCTCTGTTCCGATCAGACTCTCCCGTGTGTCCTGATCCGATTCTCTTCTGTCTTCGAATCACACTCCCCAGTGTGTCTGTTCTGAATCTCCGATATGCTTGTTCTGACTCTACCGTGTGTCCTGATCCGACTCTCTGTGATTGCTCTTTCAGTCACCTTGTCATTGACGCTGCATCTGGCCACAGGGTCACGCCCCCGTGGACTGTGGATACGGAATCAATGTCAAGGGGCTGTAGCATGCTCAATATCACTGACGCTACTCGTTGTGGCAAAGGGTAATGATCACGAAATAACAGTGGCACAAGGTTATTGACCTCGAACATTAGGGAACAGTATAAAAGTCTCTACGCATTATCGGTATTTTTATCTGGTTATTACGGGTATGGTATCAGTGACCACGGGCATTGTGGGTGAAAGGTACTAGCGTTCGTATTATTCAACGTTTGACAACTCGGGGTATTTTTGTGGAGGATCACTGCCCTCGAAAATTGAGGACGACGTAATGCAAGGCCGGACATTCTGAATACAGGTTCAGTGAACAGTTGCATGTGGATTGTGGGTTGAATGTCAGCGAGGATGCAGCCTAAGTGATCCAGGGCATTGTGGCCCAGAGCCGAACCAGAGCACATACGAGAGCCAGATCAGAACACACAGGTGACCAACATCAGATCATTTCCGAGAGCCCGATCAGGACACACTGGAGAGAGTCAGATCAGAACAGATAGGAGAGTAGGATCAGGACACACATAAGATGTGGTTCAGGACACACCCGAGAATCAGATGAGGAGACACATGACAGTCAGATAAAGGCACATTTAAACACATAAGAGTCGGATTTAAACACATAAGAGAGTCGGATCAGGATACATTTGAAAGTCGTATCTGACACACGGGAGATTCTGTTTCGGTGCCTCATTCCTCTATGATTCTATCTCCTAGGAGCCCGATTCGTGACTACCCTCACACAAGCGTCTATTCCTCCTCTCTCTGCTGAAATTTCACCATTATATCCTCAGGTCCGTTCTGAGTCTATAGCTCAGTCAATCTCTCACTCCGGTATGGATTTGAACTCCAATGCTCTGCCCCTGGGCTGGACCTGCCACACAGTCCGGTGCTTCACTTCTCAGCGTTGGCTTCATTTCACTTCAGCAGTTCAGTCTTCAGTCAGTGACTACAAATCGCATCATTGCCTACCATCCGCATTGAGCTACTCTCACCACCCGCGATTCAACCCAACCGTTATGGACACCCTCCGTAATGTTGCACCGAAATCATCGTCGATGCACCCGAACTTCCTGTCCGACAGCGGGGTGCTGTCTCAGTAAGTCTACTGCAGCTGTACTGCTCTACCCCGGTAATATCGTCCTGTCAATACATCCTTCCTTCAGACCCCACCTTCTGGCAGAGTGCAGCTCCCATGTGTCCTGTCCAACAGTACCACTGTCATCGAACATAGAAGAGATCAGCATAGAAGCAGGCCCTTCGGCCCACCGTGTTGTACTGAACTAATTAAGATCATGATGCTCAATTGCGCCAATCCCTACTGCCTGCACTTACCGCCCCATTCTCTGCATGTTCGTGGGCCTATTTTAGAGAAGGTTAGACTCCACTATCTGATCTGCTTTCAACAGCCCACCCCTCCCCGAGCAGTGCATTCCAGGCATCTTTCGCGCTCTGTGTCAAAAGCTTGTCCCGCAGATCTCTTTTGAACGTTTTCCCCTCACCTTAAATGCATGGAGTGTAGCGGTTAGCAAAATGCTATTACAGCGCCAGCGACCCGCGTTCAATTCCGGCCGCTGTCTGCGAGGAGTTTGTACGTTCATTTCCGTGTCTGCGTGGGTTTCCTTCGGGTGCTTCGGTTTCCTCCCACATTCCTGAGACGTGCGGGTTAGGAACTGGTGGGCATGCTATGCTGGCGCCGGTAGCATGGCGACACTTGCAGGCAGCCCCCAGAACACTATGCGCAAAAGATGCATTTCACTGTGTGTTTCAATGTACATGTGACTAACAAATGATATATCTCTCTGTTTTAGACAACTAAACTCTGGTAAAAAGATAACGACTGTTTACTTTATTTGTGCCTCTCATAATTTTAGAAACTTCCATCAGTTTTCCCCTCAACCTCTCCGATCCGGAAAAAAAAACATGTTTATCTAACCTCGGGTTGTAGCGCATGCCCTCTGATCCAGGCAGCATCCTGACATACTTCTTCTGCACTGTCACTGTAGCCTCAGATCCTTCCTGTAATGGAGCGATCATAATTGAATGCAATACCACAGATGCGGCCTAACCAGAGATTGGTGAAACTGCAACATAATAGCATGGTACTTGACTCAAAGCCTCGACTAATAAAATAAAACATGCTGTACGCCTTATTTATCATCCTCTCAACTTGTGTGGCCACTTTCAGGGAGGTATTTGCTTGAACACCAAGATCTTTCTGTTCATAAACTCTGTTAAGAGTCTTGCCATTAACAGTGTACTTGATCTTTATATCGCCCGGATTAAACACAATCTGACATTTCACCGGCGCAATCTGCAGTTGATCTCCATCCCGCTGTAACCTTTAGCAATCTTCGACATTCTACACAACGTCACTAATATTTGTGTCATCAACCGACTTACTAACCCACCCATTCCCGTTTTGTCCCAAGTCATTTATATTTGAATCACAAATAGCAGGTCCCAATACGGATCCCCTCAGAACAACACTAATCACTGTTCTTCAGCCAGAATAAGACCGACTGACCATTACCCTCTGTCTTCTAAGGCCAAGCCAGATCTGAAACAAAATGGCCAAGTCAACGTATATCACTTGCAGCTTAATCTTCTTGATGAGACTACCACGATGAACCTCGTCCAATAACTTAAATCCATGCAGACAATATCCACAGCTCTATCTTCACTGATTTTTTTTTTCACTTTCTGTACAAACTCAATGAAATCAGTAAGATATGTCCTGCCCTGCAAAAAAAAAAACGCA
The DNA here is from genome assembly GCF_009764475.1 of Pristis pectinata. NCBI lineage: Eukaryota > Metazoa > Chordata > Chondrichthyes > Rhinopristiformes > Pristidae > Pristis > Pristis pectinata. Next base: position 629,660 of record NC_067449.1, on the reverse strand, counting down.
CTGACGCCCCCAACCAAGCCATGTTTTCCAAATAGTCAGAAATCCCATCGGTAAGAATCCTAATCAACAGCTTCCTAACCACCGATGAGGAACGCAACGGACTAAAAGTTCCGGGATTATCCCTATTTTCCTTTTTTAAAAAAAATAACAGCATTAGCTACCCGCCATTCCTCCTGGACTGGGCTGTGGCTGGAGAGTACATCAAGATCTTGGTCAAGGTTCAAGCAATCGCACCTTGCCTTCTCAATAACCTGGGCTATATCCCTTCAGGCCCCGGGCACGTAATCACGTTTACATTCTTCAGGAGACCCAACCCTAATGACCCTCAGCACCGCCTCTCCAAGGGTGCGGTGATTTGTTGGCACTGCAGAGGGTGTCAATCTGAGGGACAGACGTAAGCTTGGACGGCCGAACTGTATTTCCGGAGGAGACACGCTGAGGGAGGGCCACGAGCTCGGAAGAACCTATTGAGGGCTTCCCATTACTTTTGAATTAACGACCAAATAGACTTTCATTCAGCAAAAGGAAATAATAATACTAAAGCACCAAGCAGATGTTGGAAACCCTTCTAAACCCATTCTGCAAAGAAGCGTAGCTTCACTAATGCGGCGATTGCGGGATGCGGACTCTCTGACAGTGCGTCGCACATGTAGATCTGGCCTCTCAGTGGCATGGCTGACAATGAGCAACAAAGACACATCGATGTGACATAGCGATATATGCTCTGGCCTTTATTTCTGCGAGTACATTATCGAAGTAGCGCCGGTCTAGTGTCAGGGCAGGATGGCTCCCACTCCACGAAGCAGGACTTGATGCTCAGGTTGAAGACTTCCGGTGCGTTGCTCAGCATCTTCAACCTGTGGCTACCAGGGTCACACGTAACAGCAATTGGATCCATCGTCACAGAAGGAATTCTGCGCGAAATAACCCAACGGGCAGGGAGTCGAGAAACATTGGCCCCCCGCCATATTGCAGGCGTCAGTAGTGGAATCTGCCATCAGAAATGAAAGGGGTAAATCAGAACTGTTCTCCAGCTCCTTCTGGTGAAAAATCAACCGGTGACATCGGCTAGCGGTCTCTCACGTGCTCTAGGCATCGCAGTGTTTCACAACCCTCTGTGAACCTTCCTTCTGAAATCTGGTGGCAGCTGCAATGCTGCAGGAGACATTGCTGAGCAGTAGTTAGGGGCAGCTCCAGGGCGGCCGCAGTCATGACTACGTGAGATTTGACATGACGGAAGACGTATGACTTGGATCTGGACCATCGAATGCACGATTGGATGGGGATTCCGAGAGACATAGAGTCATACAGCACGGAATCAGGCCCTTCAGCCCAACTGCTCTATTGTGACCAAGATTCTCACCTCAGCCAGCCCCATGTTCCCGCGTTTTGCTTATATCACTCTAAACCTTTCCTATCAATGTAGGTGTCCAAGTGCCTTTCAATGCAGTTTATGGACCCTGCCTCGACCGCTTTCTCTGCAGCTCTTTCGATATACTGACCACTGTCTGGGGAAAAAAGCCTTCGGGTTCCCTTTAAATCTCTCCTTCCTCAGCTTAAACCTATGCCTCTAGTTCTTGATTTACCATCCTTTGGAACGGACTGTGTGCATTCACCCTATCGCCGCTCCTCGTGATTTTATACACATCTATATTATCACCCCTCATGTTACTACGCTCCGATGAATGAAGTCCTAGCCTGCTCAACCTCTCTCCATAGCAGTCTCTAGAGTCCCGGCAACAACTTCGTAAATCTCCTCTGTTCTCTTTCCAGCCCAATGACATCTTTCGTACAGCAGGGTGAACAAAACTGAACTGAACTCCCAATATCGCCTCATCAACGTCGTATACAACAGCATATCAATCCAACTTCCATATTCAGTGTCATGACTGATGAAGTCAACTGTGCTAATCGCTTTCTTTACCACCCTGTCTCAGGTCCCAGGTCACCATGTTCGAACAATACTGCCGAGAGGACTACCGTTCACGGTCAGAGTCCGACCCAAATTTGTCTTCACAAAATCCAACACCTGGCATTGATCCGAATTAAACTATGTCTGTTATTCTTCGCCTCTCCTATCCTGCAGCTCATGATAACCGTCTTATTAAACACTACCTCCCTTATTGTCAGCTGCAACCTGGTAACCGTCCAAATCATGGATAAAGATGACAAGTAGTAACTGGCCTAGCGCCAACGTCTGGGGATCACCAGCAGTCACCGACCTCCAGTCCGAAAAAAAAACAAACCCACCATCACCTTTTGAATTAGAATCAGATTTATGATCACTCATTTCTGTTGTGAAATTTGATGTTTTGCGGCAGAAGTACCGTGCAAACAGAAACTAAATTCCTGTAAATTATAGATGTTGGTATTTGTATTTGTATTGGTTTATTATTGTCACATGTACCGAGGTACAGTGAAAAACTTGGCTTGCATACCGATCATACAAAACTATCGTGCAAAAAGGGGAATAACGGAGTCGTGTTCTTGGATTTCATGGACAGTTCAGCTCGGGGCATCACGCCAGTTATGTGTACTATTAGGTGGCTCTCGCTGAATCCCATGCAATCCAACCTTCCAGAGCCGTCTACCAGCCGAACTTTATCAAAGGCCTTACTGGTCTATATATACTACGTTCAATATTCTGTACTCATCAATTTTCGTGGTTATTTCTTGAAAAAGTCTCAGTCACTTCTGTGAGACATGACCTTCCAAGTAGAAAGCCGTGCTGACTGTCCTGAATCAACCCTTGCCTTTCCAAATGTTCCCTATTAAATTGCCTACCACGGATGTTAGGCTTACCAGTCTATAGTTCCCAGGTTCTTATTTGCAGCCGTTCTTAAGTAAAGACATAACATTAAATAATATCCTTCCGACGCTTCTCCAGTCGTAAACGGTGATGCAAATATTTCAGCCAGGTTACCCGCAATTTCTTCTCTAGATTAAAAAGTGGTTTCAGATATTCCTTCTCAGGCCCCGGAGATTTATCTATGTTCATATGTTTTAAGACACCCAGCCCCACCTCTCCAGTAATGCGGACTATCCCCAAGATATTCCCATTCACTATCTCGAGTTCTGAACTCTTCATGTCTTTCTCCACGATACAGACTGAGGAGAAATATTCATTCAGGATACTATCTGCTGCGGAAAACGCACATAGATGTGCATTTTTATATTTTAGGGACAGTATTCTCTCCCTAATAATTCTTTTTACACGAAAAATACTGATAAGACATCTTTGGATTCTCTATCATCTTCTCTGCCAAAGCGATCTCATGGCTCCCTTTTGCCCTTCTGATTTCCTTCGTTAATATACTGCTACATCCTCTATACTTCTCCAGCGATTCCCTTGATTACAAATTAGCGTGGCTGATCCTGCTTCCTTCCTGTTCTTGCCCAGAGCCTGAAGATTCCTTTTCAGCCAGGGTCCCCTATTCCTTCCAGCCTTGCCCTTCACTCTGGCAGGAACATGCAGACCCTGTGCTCCAGTTATCTCACTTCTAAAAACCTACTTGCTGGACATCACTTTGCCCGCAAACAACCGACTCCAATCAACTGTTGCATGTCCCTGTCTAATACAGTCAAAATTTGCCATTTCCCATATTAGCGCTTTAACTCGTAGACCAGATCACAATGTGCCGCTCATAATGGCAGCACAGCGTTTTGGGTTGCCATTGTGAGCGGCATATCGACATTAATGATGGGACCGTACTATCAGAGGAGCAGGGCCGAGATGGTGCTGCACTAGTGGAGCGACTGTACAGGGGCATCGTACATATGCAGCTGAGGATGTAGAAAGGAAATGTGTTCGACTGCAAGTCAGGCAGCATTCGTGTTCAGTAAAACAGGTGCCGATTGAGATAGAAGCTGCTTCCTCCTGAAACATTCAGTCAGTTTCCCCTTTCACGTTTGCTGCCTGGCCGATTGAATGTTTCAAGTATTTTCTGCTCTTTTTTCAGGTTGCCAGTATCTGCAGTTTTGTTGTTTTTGGTACAATGGGAGCCGAGCGTTATAAGTGGAAAATTGATGAAGAGGTGCTGTACTGCGAGAGGATATCGCTGAGGGTGGACGCACCGTGAGAGGGTCACACTGCGGCATGAGCGGGCTGTGGGATAGCCACTGCTGAAAGGCGAGTGAGAAGGGACAGCTGTGTTATTGCAGTGGCAATTCAGACAATCCCAATTTCGGAGTTAGTTTTAAGGAAGGGCTGCACTTTCACTGAGCCTGGGATGAGGGTTAGTCAGTGAAGCGGGTGGAATACGCTCTCCGATGGCCATTATTGAGAGTCGCCAGCTGGTCAAAGGTTAGTGTTGATGGACCGTTCAGGGATAGTTGTATGGTCGCAAAGACAAGGATAAATGAGTGCCGCACAGTGCTGAGCGGGATCCCTATGGTGGGAACACCAGGGCTGAAGGAACGCCGCGAGGTCAGAGAGTGACTCACCCGCCAAGTGAATGGCCTGGTTGAAGAGCAGGAGAGCAAGAAGAAGAACCAGCGCTGTCATCGCTTCGGGAAGGTATTCGGGCTTCGGAGCGTTGGATCTTGCGCAGACGATGGTTCTTCTCCGGTCCTCTTCTGCTATTTATGAGCGTCGAGCAGGGGGTGGCTCCCGACCCAGCGAAAACACAGGAGACCCGTGATTGGCAGCTGTGTCAGGAAGGGCGGGGAAATGGTTTTGCGCAATTCGAGCGCAGGGATGCGGCCGACGGACAATTTCATTCCTTAAACCAGGGTGGCGGTTTCCTCCAGCCCTCCCAAAGTATAGCAGACAACAGTATCTCTTGTTACTCCAGCCTATCAGCCGATTAAACGCGATACTGTTGCTCTTTGTCACCCTCTGGACGGGGTAGAACTGAGCGAATGGTGCACTGAGGGACCCGCAGACGGCGGAAACCCGGCACTGCTGGATACAGCAGTTCACAAGTTACAGTGAGGACACAGCTTTCCCCAGCGCCGCACCCTTGTGAAAGCTGGGATTTACAGAACAAAATTGAACTGTCGTCCAAATGTTCTGAAAGGTTTACTGTGAGTTTTCTGTGTACACATTGCACAGTGCCATGTTGCAAAGGTTGAGACATTTCAGATCACTGCTTTATTAGCACTGACGAGAGTGTCACCATGTTGTGCACCGTTCAGCATATGCAACAGTTGTTTCTAAATCTGCTTCTCCCATTCTTCAACAGTCGCTTATCTTCTCTGAGCTCAGTATGAACTTTGCACACCAAGGCATATCGATATACAATGGAAGGGACGTGATACCACCAGACCGGTGTTTTTTGAGTGTCTGAAGGATATGGAAGAATTTTGAGGGCTCGCCATACGATCGGATGGGGCGGTGTTCAGGGAGCATCACATTCGCGGCAGCACGATGGACGACCAGTTGTGCTGCGATCTGAAAGATCCAGTGGTGAAATCTGACATTGAGTGCTGTCTGTGTGGAATCTGGACGTTCTTGCCATAAGTGCGCTTTTCAACTGGAAGCTGTGGTTCATCTTGCAACCTAAAGATCCACTGGTTGTGACGATAATTGGCAACTGTAAATTATTCCGGCAATGGGTGGAAGGAAATTAAGGTGAAATTAAAGGGGATGTGAAAGATAATAGGTTGCAGAGAAACAAATGTATTCATGAGATTGAGGGACTTGTTGTGTGAGCCGGAATAGGCTCCATGATCTGCATGACCATAATTCCTAGTCATAACGAAACATTAGAAAAAGATGAATTTGTCCGTCAGGTCAGTGCTGACGGATGAGCTCACTGTCAGTGGAAAAAGGAAAATCCCATCTGTATCCCGGGCACACAAATCTCCAGAGAAATTATGTGATCAATTACTAATCGAAAGTATAAACTGACGCTCCTGGACGATGTTCCTGAACAGACCCAGCGGTTGCAGTGTTGTGGTACACAGAGAAACGTAATATCGGCAGATGATTCTTTACCACCCTCTGCTTCATCCGTCCCGGCACAAAGAAATATGGGGTCAAATGTTTGCTTTCAGAAAGTCAGGAGAATTGTTCGGTAATATTGAATGCAATCAATGTTGTCAATCTGTTACTGGTTTCTTCATTCTATCTGTTCCCTTATCTGTCCGGTGTTGTCACAAACATGTCTTTTGCATAAACTTAGTTAGATCTTGATGATAAAACCATATCACAAATGGAGGAAATAGAGAAACACCTGCTCCTTTTGTGCTTTGTTTCCACCATTTAGCATCGATAGGTCGATCTATCTCTCCGGCTTGGACTGATCTGACTTTTCTGCATGGCATACTGCGACTCATTTGCACGTTTTGTTTCTCATCTCATCTGTGGCCTAATCACACTTTCTTCGCTGTGCCCTGATCCCACTTTCCAATTTGCCCTCAATTAGTCTTTGGCATGGCTGGCGCTCACTAAGGATTGGAAAGACATTGGCGTGAAAAATACATTTTATCGCCTGTCATGCGTTGCAAAGCTCATGTGACATTCGGAGGTTTCATTGCTTTCCAAAGGAAAATTGCATATTCGAGTAGAATACAACATTCAAAAGGACATAAACTACATCAGCTAAGTATGTAACAGTGGGCGACAGACAATAAGATGTTTCTGTACGATAGGGAACAATACAATCGTCAAAGTGAAGTGTCTCCGACGAGTCCGACCACTACCTACGCATCGAAGCATAATTCCTGCTCACAGATGGGATTATTAAATCCTTCTCTGATGTAGTCGACACGACGCTTGAAGAGGTCTTCATTCACAGCGACGGGTGAGTCAACAATCCGTAACGCTGGATTTATGTGAGAAGCTCTCAGTCCTGAAACAAGATTTCCAGATACTGAAACTGGCATTTGAAGAATAATTTAAATCGACGTTGTGCGAACTAATTTGGCAATCATTTGCTTGTTTTCTTTATTCAGTTTAATAAGAAGTTTTCGATCTTCTTTCAGATTTTACACTCTTTACGGAGACTTAGTGTGAGCTTTTTTTGTATGGTTCAAATACAGGGCAAACGAATTGATCATGAAATTACACGCATTCCAAAACCCGAAACGCTGCCAGTGCGGAGGAGCCTGCGAGGAGTTTAACTCTTCCCATGGATAGCTCGTCTGTGAAAGCTGATTCATAATTAACGGATATTTTTCCAAAAGTGATAAGCAACATTCTGGGCTCTTAATCATTGCTGCAATGAATTCCTTTCTATTCTTGACTTGTACCTCGGTTGGTCAAATTAACCGAGCAGCTTGGAAGAACCACTCAGATGGGAAGTAGAAATACATAAACGAACAAGTAAAAAAAAGAAAGGTAGAGGTAGATAGTAATGGATACACGGAGATAGATAGATAGATAGATAGATAGATAGATAGATAGATAGATAGATAGATAGATAGATAGATAGATAGATAGATAGATAGATAGATAGATAGATAGATAGATAGATAGATAGATAGATAGATAGATAGATAGATAGATATCCAGACAGAAAGAAGGAGACAGATAGATAGATAGATAGATAGATAGATAGATAGATAGATAGATAGATAGATAGATAGATAGATAGATAGAGACAAGTAGATAGATAGATAGATAGATAGATAGATAGACAGATAGACAGATAGATAGATAGATAGATAGATAGATAGATAGATAGATAGATAGATAGATAGATAGATAGATAGATAGATAGATAGATAGATAGATAGATAGATATCCAGACAGAAAGAAGGAGATAGATAGATAGATAGATAGATAGATAGATAGATAGATAGATAGATAGACAGATAGACAGATAGACAGATAGATAGATAGATAGATAGATAGATAGATAGATAGATAGATAGATAGATAGATAGATAGATAGATAGATAGATAGATAGATAGATAGATAGATAGATAGATAGATAGATAGATAGATAGATAGATAGATAGATAGATAGATAGATAGATAGATAGATAGATAGATAGATAGATAGATAGATAGATAGATAGATAGATAGATAGATAGAGGGAGAATGCTTCTCCGTTAAAATTTCGATCACCTGGTCAGGCTCATTCCTAATTTAAGATCTCGTACAAACGTGGGAGCGGAAGTAATTCAGCAACTGGTATGTTAGAATTCTTTCTAAAATGTTAATGCGACATAAATACCTCAATTCGTGTTCACATCTCTGTTTTTACCAATGTGATTAGTACCAATGCGGACGCTATCTCCGGCTGCGTCTCCTTTCCGTTTAGAATGTCCTGCAACCCTCTGTGACTTCTTTGTTCCGGGCCCAAGTGAGGCAAACGGCATCCTAAATTCACGCCTACAACAGCCGAAACGCTTGTCCATGGCTTTCTCTATGGAGTATTACACCTCTATTTCCTTTGCAGCCTTGCTCCTTCCTCTGTGCTAATTCCCTCATCCTATTACATCACAACTCTCTCTGAAAATATATGTATGAGAAGATCTCTGATCTCCCTTACCTTGTGCTGCTTCAGTCTGGCACAAAGCAGTACTCTCGCTGAAACCGATCCTGGCCTCTCCGGTATTGTGTTCCGCCACCCTGCTCTATCAGTGATCTCACTTTTAATCACTACCCGGATAAATCGCGGACCTCAGTTGTGCTGCATTCGCACATGTTTTTACAGGGCTGTTCCATCGAAGGAGGGCAGCCGTTAAATCTGAAGCGTTCATATTTCCACAGCTGCTCCCTGACCCGTTGAGTGTTCCTAACATTTTCAGTTTTTACCTGACTAACTGCTTCCCAATAACTGTCTCTGATTTCCCCTGTGCAGTTTGAATCATCCGCACTTCAAATACTTATATTGGCTGATCTCTGAAGTTCTCATCTTCCCACATCATTGACCTCAATCATCCTACAATTCCCGCCTACCTATATCTCTGACGGTCTCCAGTAATTCTATGTCACCTCTTTTGCCATTTCAGATGAAGCGTCTCGACCCGAAAACGCCGGCTGCCCATTTATTTCTGTGGATGCTGTCTGACCCGGTGGGTTTCTCCAGGAGGTTTTCGCCTATTTCACGGACTACGCTCCTGAAGTCGGTATCTACTCAGTTCCGCCTGTGAACTACTGCCTCTGCGCATTCAGCCATGTCACTGACTTCCATTGGACTGGAAATACATATCCAGGTGAATCCCTTGACTTTTCTGTGTTTAAAGATTGGATATATGTTTCTAAAACTTCATTTGTACAGCACGGTAACAGGCCCTTCCGGCCCAGAGTCCGCGCCGCCCATTTAAACCTTTGTTAACCTACCCGTACGTCTGTAGAATGTGGGAAGAAATTGGAGTATCCGGAGGAAACCCATGCAGTCAGGATGAGAACGGACAAACTCCTCAGACAGCTACTGGAACTGAAACTCGATCGTTGGCGCTGTAATAGCATTGCACTAACCGATATGCTGCCGTGCCGCTCCGTATACTTCCCTCACTGAGCAGGGCGCAGCAGCAAATACCAGTTACCGAGCAACATTGTCCACCAGCTGTGCTGTAATCTCTCGTCTTCTTTCATCAGTGACCTCACAAACATTATAAATATACCCTCCGGAAGATACAGACACTTTCTGCTCTATAACAACTCAAATTGCTGCGATTCTTAACACTGTAAGCATCCACCCGGATGAATCTCTGTCCTCGGGACGGTAAACCCTCATTCTCCGTCATCAGTGACCACACGATATCTACAATACAGCTCCAAGTCCATCACTGAACTGATCTGTACTACAACACCTGACGCTCCTACAGCACTGACCACAATGTTATTGCATGCACCTGTCTGGATGCATCAGTGACCTCCCCCGTGATATGAAATTTGGATGTAAAATTCGGCGTGCACCTGCGCTGTCGCTACTACGCTCTGCAAGTAAAGGGTTAACTGAACGTGCCATTTCATGGGAGATAATTAACGACGGTTCCGTCGAGAGTGATTGTGTCACCCGAGGGTTTCCCTCTTCCATTAACAAGCTTACATTTCAATGAGGTCTGGCAGTTTCAGTGAAGGCCGCACAGAGAGACATCATCGTCTCCACAGAGAGGTCGGATTCTGGAAGCGGAAGACCGGGATATTTCAGAAATGGATCGGAATATGGGAAGTGCAGAGTGGAATGTTACGGGAATTGGGAAGAATGACATAGTGGAATTTCATTACGTTGTTGAAGACTGCATAGTTGGCGTTAGATCTTCGAATCACGCATGCACTTGCGACATTCAAATGATTTATTTCCCCGTCCTCGTTATCATTTCTGTTCCTGGTAAGTCCCTATGTCAAGCGATTAATCATGAAAATGACATTTAACTGCGTTTCTTTCTTTCTCATTCATGCCTCCCATCCAACGTGACGCTGGTGTTCCTGGCACGTCTCCCACCCCAGGTATCAATTCAACAAACCTCGGCGAACTTCTTTACCGTAATTCACTCTCTCGTCACTACTGCTGCTCTCGGTTCCTCTGCCAATTCTCTACCAGCAGCCGTGAAAACACCAATCTGTATATATTGTTCTATCATTACACCCATCACATCAACATTGAGAGTTTGGTTGATTGTCTATAAAACAGTGCTTCCTTTCACCCAGCTCCACTCTCCCTGCAAATAAACGTTCGCTGATTATTGAGGCTGTTCACTCACCTTTCATATCCGTTTCACCCTCCGTTGCGTTCCAAAGTCGAAGGCTTGCCATTCTCAATCATTCCGACTGCCACCTACACTCTGCTGCCTGTCGCTACACAAACTGAAGCAAATCTGCTGCTCAAACCCTCAGTCGTGTCTACTATGTCCCCAAACTTGATTATTCTGCCGTTACGCTGTGCAACGTCTGTGGTCAGATTCTAGAGACAAGAGCTCTTTCCATAACTTTCTGCCGATTTCCAATCTCAGTAGTCAGTGACCGATTGGAAACGCACTGCCCAAATAAAGCCAGAAACTGAGAGAGAGAGAGAGAGAGAGAGAGAGAGAGAGGGGGGGGGGGGGGGGGGGGGAGGGAGGGAGGGAGAGAGAGATGGTAGCACAGACTGCCAGCCTCTATCTCTGGGTGATGTACAATCGTTGTGACTGTCACTTTACAGTCCATACATGGATTTTTGGTGCTATTTTCTAAGTCCACTTTGTCTTAACCTGTACCAGGAATCAGGTATATCTGTGGGCAGCCACGTATCGAGTGCCCTCGAAGTGGCAGATATTTCTGAACCATGCAACGGAGATCTTCGGCGATTCTAGTGTCGTATTGGTTCCATTGTGGAACTTGTTGAATCCTTATGGTTTTCAGAAGCCTTTGCTCAACGTTTAGCTTCATGACATGTTGAACTTAACTGTGGATTGCCATCATAAAACTTTGAGAACTGTTCTGGGATTTGGTGGTTTGGTAACTAGCCACACACACACACTTTGGTTTATTTTGATCAATGTCTGATATCTAGCTTTTTTCCTTATTATTACAAGTAGTTATTAATAAATATATTATAACATTTAAACCCTGCTTCTTGTGTTTCTATTGCTGCTGGTACGTAACACGGTAATCTGGCCAACGGGAAGCAAATGTTTCGCACGAGGAGACAGGGTGAAGTTAAAGGGTGTTATTATACAGAATAATTTATGTGATGGCCTTATGTAACAAAGTGAACCACCGGTTAAGATATTGCATGATCTCTAGCGCATCTGGGCGAAGAACAACAAGTTTAACCTGGCGCGACAACAATCTAATGATACTTGATAGCCAACAAGGTCCCGGTGGGAAGGTCCTGTTATCTCACTGTTCTATTGTCTGGTTAATTGAAGAAAACACAAACAATTTAGTGACGAAATGTACCTATTACTTTCCATCGCCGTGGCCTAAGCGTAAATTGTGCGACGAAAGATCGGTTTTTCACAGCCTTTAGAAAGGAGATCATAACTGAAATAGGATGGGAAAACACAAAATAACGGATTACAGACAGATGCTAACAGCCTGCATTGAGATAACTATCAAACACTTCATCTTCTCATGTCAAAGGTTTGTACAGCATAATCCGTCGACACCTGTCTCCCCTCCACACACACAGATACACACACACACACACACAGATACACACACACAAACATACACACGCACAGACATACACACACAAACACATACAAATACACATAACCATGCCCACATACATAAACACACACGTACTCCTTCAGACTTAAACAGAATTTCCTCCGTTGTATATATGAAATCGTCTGGTCCACATGATGTGAGGGTATAATATATAATTGCGAAATATGGATTGTTCTGCCATGCAGCATCACATTCGCAGTGTTCATCTGGGATACGAGTCACTCTTTGATATAACTGTTAAGCTAATTTCTCCGTGTTCACTCATAATAACTATACTGTCAGTTGTGCAGCTGTCTTTAGTACTGACCTCAGTGGCTCATTCGTGACACCCCAGCTATCAAATCTTGGAAATCCCCAACCTCGTGACAGTGCAGCTATACTTCAGTACTATCGGTTACCTGACAGGACTATTTTTTATTTTACATTTTCTCCCTCAGTGAAGCTCTCCCTCTGTGTGTCAGGAATGCTGGAGCAGTCGTATTAATACAACTTTAAAACAAGAATCTGATGGATAGCATGAGGAAGTGTGTGGTTGTTGGAAGATCTATGTTTCTGCTGATATTGTTCAAATGAATCATAATATTTCCGTCCCACATAGCACCTATTACCATCCTTCCCAGAAATAAGTGTGACTGGTGCAGCAACACACAGGGCATAACAGTCACACGAGTCTTCGTCTTCCAGTCTTAGACGTCTGGTCCTTCAGGATGCGTGCTGACATTGTCAAACTCAGTGCGCATTTCGGGATGTTTCATTGATATTCCGTAAACGTTTCCATAAATGTGTTCATACATGTCTGATCGTAATAAACTACTCATGTCTAATTTAAGAGTCATGCTAGTGATTAACTTTCCGAGCCAATATTAAAAGCAAAACGCTCATTCACGTCTGGTAGAAGCATTAAAAATCCCTTTAATGTTATTGTTTCAGCTGTTTGTTGAATTACGCAGTGCAAATTATTTTTCAGGGAAATCTAGAAATAATTCAAAGGCCTTTTCCGTCAAGCAAGGGATCCAGAACCGTTAGGTGAATTCGGGACATGGGGCACTACAGGATCAGGGCATTCAGCCCACCATATTTGTGCCAATATTTTCCTCTGCAGGAGGCCCACAGTTAGAATTAGGTTCTAACTGGTGGAATGTTTCTCTTGAGCACTGTAGTGGCCGAAGACCGTAATGATATTGCTGAGTAGTAACATCAGGATAGACCACAGGAATCTTAACTCCAGTAGCTTGGATTACCAGCCGAAGTACCTCGCTGGCGCAGTGGAAATGTAAAACCATCTGAAATGGGTTAAAGAGAGAGAGTCGGAAGAGGTTATATTGACTCAGTGTACATTTCGGTCACTTGGTCACTGCAGTATATTTGTAGATTGGATTTGTGCAGTATCTCCCCAGTTTATTTAACTCTACCCTAAATTTAGATTGGGTTAGAGCGTACATAAAGGATCCGGAACAGCAATTCAGAACGCGGAGCATCCCTGACATTTCATTGACGATAGTGAACGGGTCGTTGAAATCCCGGGAGGAACACTTATTTGTGATTCGAGAAAACCTGTTTTCCGACCGTTTCTGAGTCCGACCGTTGATATCCACAAAAATATGAAACTAGCGGATGCAGCAAACAGCAATACCATGGCTCTTCTGTGACTAAGTATCTTCGGGGTCTTGCGAAGCTCCATCTGCGCGGAATTCCCGATAAAACTCAGATGGCCTAAAGGGATGTATCTGATGGTCAACATATTGCAAAGAACTGCTGTGATATAGGGCTGCAAGGGATTTAAAATTATCTGAAGACCATATAAGACTCTCCAGACGGGAGGAAATTGTTTGCGGGATTGGTCACACAACCGATATGCCGGCCCTTGTGAATGATGTAAGGCAGGATAGTGAAATAGTATTGGATGTTCCTGGCATATGCCAGTAGGTAAACAGCGCTGACCGCCAGTGATGCAGTTTTTGCTGTGCCGTATCTCCTCTCGAACGCCTGTAAACAGACGGCTACAAAGGGGTTGAAGGTGAAGGGCACCGTCACCCAGATAGAACAGTCAATCACGGTCGCCATCATGATTAACTTGAAGGGACACACTATGGTGTGACAGTAAAAGAAATGCCCAAAACAGAGGTATGGGAATGCGGTTCATTACGACGTAGACGATGAGAACGAGGAGGTCGGCCGTGGCCATGCCACAAGGTAGATGGCTCACCGCACATTCTCAAGTACAATTAGGAATGCACGATAAATACATGGCTAAGATGCAGGCTGCAGGTATCACTGTCACTGAGTGGAAAAGCAAATTGTGCAGAGGATGAATAGAATCTGCATAGAGATATAGATCAATTAGTTGAGTCGGCAGGGGTCTGGCAGATGGAGTAAAATGTTGGTAAATCTGAGGTCATCCACTTTGGAAGGAAAAATAGAAGATAAGATTTTTATTTAAAAGGTGAAAGATTGCAACATGTCGTTGTGAAGAGGTATTTGGGAGTGCTTGTGCATGAATCACAGAAGGTTGGTTTGCAGGTGCAACAGGTTATCAAGAAGGCAAATGGATTGTTGGCCTTCATTGCTAGAAGATTGAATTTAAGAGCAGGGAGGTTATGCTACAACTGACAGGGTACTAGTGTGGCCGCAGTTGGAGTATTGCGTGCAGTTCTGATCTCCTTATTTGAGGAAGGATACGCTGGCTTTGGAGGCCGTGCAGAGAAGGTTCACCAGGTTGATTCAGGAGATGAGGGGTTTAGCCAATGGGGAGAGATTGGAGTCACCTGGGACAATACTCGCTGGAATTCAGAAGAATGACAGGGGATCTCTCATAAACATATAAATTATGAAAGGGATAGCTAGAAGAGGCAGGAAAGTTGTTTCCACTGGTTGGTGAGACAAGAACTCGGAGGACACAGCCTTAAGATTCGGGGGAATAGATTTAGGACGATGAAGGAGGAACTGGTTGTCCCAGAGTGTAGTGAATCTGCGGATATCTCTGCCCCGGAAAACAGTAGAGTCTACCTCATTAAATATTTTTAAGACGCAGATAGATTTCTTCATAGTGGTGGAATTAAGGGTTATGGGGAAAGGGCAGGTAGATGGATCAAGTCTATGGACAGATCAGCCATGAACGGCGAAGCTGGTTCGACGGGCCAGATGACCTACTCCTGTTCCTATTTCTGAGGTTATTGAAGTCACAAAGTGATTATCACCACCGAACTGAATGCAAGTGGTGTTGAGTGGGGTTGGTCAGTCAATGGTAAATGTGGTGGGGAACTCAATGAGATCTGGGAATGATGGAGCAAGGCTGACTGCGGAAGGGGAAACTACATGGTTAATGAGTGGAGGTCTGGCAGAGGCTCGCAGAGGAGGGCTGGCGGGCGGAGAGCCCGCAGGAACGGAGAGCAAAGAATTCACTGTGACTAAATTATTGAAGTAGCACTGGCTGTGGAAGGAAACACCGTTAACTGCGAGTGGCTACTTGGGAGCAGCAGTCATCATACACTGAGGAGGAGTGGGGGTTCGCTGGTCATCGGGTGGGGGGTGGGGATGGGACGCAGCTCACCGGTGGGGAGGTACAGTCACTGCCACATTAACCAGAATTACCACTCTTTCAAATACTGTAAATGTGGGATAAATCTCTCACCTCACGGAGATGCTCCATCATCTCCTCGGAGATTCCCAGGTCGTTCTACCCAACGTACAACACCTGGGCATCAAGGTGTGGTGGGATCAGGAGTTGGGGTAATGTGGGCTGGAGTGAGGAAGAACAGAGAGAGGAGGTGTGGAGAATGGGGACAGGGAGGGGGACTGTTCTAGGTCTAATTCTGAATATCACTGGATGGGAATCACTGAGCGTCACAGATTACAGACTGTCAGAGAAGGATGGTGCCCTTCAATAATCCTCACAATTGCTTCCTGAGCTTGCAGACCCTGCAGGGCCGGTGGTCAAACCCGGATCAGGTTCTTCAGTCGTTGCTCTCTGGAGTTCCCACGTTGTGTCTGAGTGTAGATCTGTAGGAGAAGTGATCTCGGTGGAAAAGAGGGAAGACACTGGAGAGATGGGAGGTAAAATTATGACCGCAAAAAATGATCGACCAGTGTCAAACAGATCACACCTCCAATCCCAAACACAATCCTCCCATTCCATTCACATCTCCCTCTTCACTCAACCCTCCTCTCTTACCTCGCATCCCATCCCTCGCTCCTTACCATCCATCCCTCCCTCATGAAGTACTGATGTCCCTCTAGTCAATTTCCCCTCTCCACAGTCATTTCAAATCTGGATTCACTCCATCTTTCTCTGATTATTCACTCCATTCATCTGCCCTCACTGTCCACCACACTTTTTCGTTAAATTTCCTTCACTCAGTGTATCCGTCTTGCTTCTGTTACTCAATCACACACCTGGGTCACTCCATCCCTCCCACTCCATTCACTTCACTTTTTCCTGCAGCCTCTCCCCTCCGTCCCAGCATGTTTCCCATCTCTCCTTACTCATTCCTCCGCTCAGGAGTTACTTGTCATTCTTCCGTCTGATCTCTGCCAGTCCTCCTCTGTCAGGAAATCCCTCTCCCAGTTGCCCCATATCCTCTCCTTCCAACACCCACAGTGTCTTAGCCCTCAAAGCCCATCAAAGCCAACCCACGACGCAACATCTCCTGACCCTAGTCATCACTCCACGACACAACCTTTCCACAAAGACCCAACATTGCTTCATACCTCCAACATTTTCTGCTACCCAAGTCCGACAATGTTATCTAATAGCCCAAAATTGAACTCCACACATCACAACTACACTCTGTGTCCCTGATATCACTAACTTCCACATGCAGTCCAACATTCCCACTGTCCAAGTCTCCAGTTTCCGGCCCTCCAGTCTTTCCGCTCATGATGATCTGTCTCCCATCCTTCAGCCACACCATCCCATATCCACCTAATTGGTCAGCCCAGACTCAACCAGTGATCCCCTGAAGCCCACAGTTCTTGATCTCCGTGCCACTGACCACATTGTTGTTCGTAACCTTCTTGCTGCTTGTCAATCCAGGCTGTCATCCTCAGTGAAGACCCCGTCCGCTCCATCATCCAGATCCTGATCATGCCTTAAGGCAGCTGAAATGTTCCCAGTGACCACTTAAATTTCTTCACCCATCAATCATCAGCTCGCTGACTGCCAACCCATCTCACCCAGCCCCAGGAACCCACCTCAGACCACGGTGCTTATTGTCCACCATTGAAATGCACACCGCCCCCTCAAGATATCTCGGATGCTGCTAAGAGAAGTACAACTGACACTGTCATTCACCCATCTGCTCGACTGCATGTCCAGCAGGGGAATAAGTCCATGAGAGTGAGAGAGAGTACATAAACCTCGTAACAAAGACGAGACCTAAGGATGTTTCTCCCATTGGGACACAGGACGGTTCTTGGGTGGGCGCTCCAGTTGATGATTCTTTGGGCTGTTCCCTTGATGAATTCTTCGGGTCAGGAATAAAGGAACGGGGCATGGGTGTGTGTCCAACTGGGATAACCCAACATTCTAAGTGTTCTTTGATGCCCACAGACTGCGCGTACTCTATTGTCCCTAACCTTCAGTGTAATCCAAGTTCCCGAAACACCAACATGCTCTCCGACATCTAGACCCTCCAGGTATCATCTGGCGTGCAGACATCTTGCTGGAATCCCTTCTAAATATCTTAACCCTTACCCTGAGTCGATGTCATCCAGCCTCATTCACTTCTGATAAGGTGACGTTTCTTGCAGTCAACCCGATCTGTACCCCTCATCAATGTATATACAGTCTTGTATATCCTGCCTGAACGTCACTGCAAACTGACGCACCGTCCGCTTTCTTTTCCTTGACAATATACACCAGGTCTCAGTCCTCCTGCTCTGTCCACTCATCCACGTCCACACCACATCCTACAGCAGCCTCCATCCGAGGCTGGTCAGTCCGAGCAAGTGAACCCCACCCTTTCCAGAGGTCTCACGCACTTCTGAAATTGGCAGCGGGGGGTAGAACTTACTCCATCTATCATGTCCCGCTTAAATACCTATCTAACAAGTGAATAGGCTCACAAGAGCTTTGAGGCCACTGGAATGTTGAATAACCCCACTGACACAACGACGTGGTACCTGAGGACGATTCCTGGGATATTTCTCCAGTCGATGATCCTTTGGCTTGTTCCCTCGTGTAAGTTTCTGGGCCTGGAATAAAGGAACAGAGACATGGAAGATTGGAGGCAGCGAAACAGGTCGTCAAGCTGGGACTGGAGTTTGGAGAATAGAGGACTGGGTCTTCAGAGAAACCAAAATCGCCTGTCTTCATTCAACAACTCTTCACTCTGAACCTGTCACTCAGGGTCACTCCCCTCAGTCAGACTCAGGATGAGCTTCAATGACCGAATATGGGGATCAGTATTCCCCTCAATGATCCCCACCACTGATCACTGGACTTGCAGACCCTACTGGGGTGATGGTCAATAGGGGAGCGTTGCTCTCCTTTCTCTTCTGAAACCTCTCCCCTCCATTCTGTCACAGTTCCCATCCTTCCCGCCTCATCCCCTCTGGAGTTACCAGTCATTCTTCCCTCTGATCTCCATCAGTCCGTCCCTCTCCCAGGCTCTCGCTTTCCCTCCGCCGTCATTCCACCTCACTCTCTCCAACACTGTGTCCCTGATATCACTAACCTCCACGTACCCGCCAACATTCCTACTGTCCATGTGGCCAGCGTGTTCCACCCTTCCATCTGTGTCTCTCCCCTTCAGCCATCCTCCCCACACACGATGACCATTCTCCTCTCCCTCAGCCACTCCAACCTAAATCCACCCATCTAATCAGCTCAGACTCAGAGGGCAACCTCCTGAAGCCCACATTTCCTGATGTCCGTGCCGCTGAACATATTACCATTCATAACCCTGCTGCTGGTTGTCAACCCCAGCTGCCGACATCAGTGAAGATCCCAATCATTCGTGAAGGCAACCGAAACATTCTCAGTGACCACTCAATTTTCCCTCAGTCACCAAACCCCATTTCTCACTTCTCCTGCCTTTCCTGTCAACCACCTGACCACGCCCCATGAAACAGCGTCAGACCAAGGTGTTTACTCTCCACTGTATAAATGGGCACTGCCTCTTCGGGAGATCTCGGAAGGTGTTGTAATGAGGCACAGAACAGAGAGACGAACAACTGACACTGTCAATCAACACCCCCATCCCCCGGTGCACTACACACCCAGCAGGTGAGTCACTCAGCAAGAGGTTCTACCAAGAGTGGGAGAGATCGAATGAACCCCCACAGACACAAAGACTTGGTACCCCATGGTGTCCGCTGCTGGGACAGAAGTCAGTTCCTGGGATGTTTCTACAGTTGATGATACTTTTGGCTGTTCCCTTGGGGAAGTCTCTGGGACTGGGATGAGAAACAGAGACACGGCGTGTCCCATCCTCCATGCAAATCTCCGATAACCTGACCATGCACGTAACATCTGATACTCCTAGCCTGAGAACACTCCCTTTCTCCCAACATCCAGTGTACTCCAAGGCCCTGAGCTTCCAAAATGCTCTACGATATCCAGATCCTCCAGGTGTTCTCTGATGCCCAGTCTACTTGATGGAATTCCCTTTATTTTCCTTCCCCTTACCCCAAAACTGTGTCTACTAGTTTTATTCATCTCTGATAAGGTGAAATACTTCTAGCAGTTTATCCTATCTACACCCCTCATAATGTTATATATTATGCCTGAAAGTCGCTACCCACTGACCACTTTTCTTTCCGTGACAACAAGCACCAGGTTTCAGCCCTCCTCCTCTGTCCACTGGCCCATATCCACACCGTGACCTACACCAGTCTCTGCTCATGGCTGGTCATTCCGGGATGGTGCACTAAAATAGGTCATCGGGCTGGGACAGGAGCTTGGGGAAGAGAGGGCTGGATCTGTGGAGAAACCCAAGATCATCCGTCTCCCTTCAATCACTTTCCCTTCCGAATCTCCGTCTCTCCAGTCAAATCACCTCAGTCAGTCAGGATGAGCTTCAATGGCTGAACATGGCTGGATCACTGTTTCCTTCAATGATAACTGGTTCCCACCACTGATAACTGGTTGCAGGCTCTACTGGGGTGATGATAAATCGGGGACCACTTCTCTCCTGTAACACCTCCTCTCCCTCCTGTCACAGTTCCTATATCTCCTTCCTCATTCCTCCCCTCTGGTGGTAACAGTTGTTCTTTCCACTGATCTCCATCTGATCAGACTATGTCCATCGATCCATCTCCCCGTTACTCCACCCCACTCTGCTCAGTCATCCCACTTCAATCTCTCCAACACTCACTTTTCCTCAACTGTCACAGATCAGCAAAGCCGACCCCAACTCCTGACCCTATTCATAACTCCACAACACACCTTTCCACAAAGACTGAACGTTGGTTCAAACCTCCACCGTTCAGCTGCACAATGTCCCCGGCTATTGATACACTGCCCCATACCCCAACACTCTATCACTAACCTCCAGGTACCGTCCAATATCCCCAGGATCCAAGTGTCCAGCGTGTTCCCACTGGTCCATCTGTGCATCAATTCTCCAAGCTTTCTCCCACACGATGACCAGTCTTCTATCCCTCAGCCATCCCCACCCCAACACCCATTTGATCATCCAGGCTCAGCCAGTGATCTCTTGAAGCCCATATTTCTGATCTCTGTGCCACTGGCTACATTTGTGTTCATAACCCTGCTGCTCGATGTCCACCCTACTGTCATCCTCAGTGAAGGCCCCCATCCGCTCCCTCACCCAAATCCCGATCATTACTGAAGGTGACTGAAACATTCCCAGTGACCACTCAAATTCCTCAGTCACCAAACGCCAGGTCTCCGACCTCCTGCTCTGCCCATGAACCCATCTCACCCGGACCCACAAATGAGCCTTTGACAAAGATGCTGATTGTCCACTGTGGAACTGGGCACCGCCCCTTCGACTGATCTCAGACGCTGCTGAAGTTAGGCAGGGCGGAGAGACAAACAACTGTTACGAGTCAGGTTGCTATTTGGTGAATGTCCCTTTAAGGCACATGGACAGTAGAGTAGTAGTGTGTGTGTGGTGTCGTCACGACAGCAAGATTACAACGTGCTGACGGTTTTGTTTAGTGAGTCGAGAAGAGATAGAGAGAAAGAGAGAGACACTGACTGCTGGTCTCCGTAACAAAGGATGAAGAACAAAAGTTGTGTCTGTCACTACAATCCATGTATGGATTTTTGGAACAAACAAGTGGAGTCCACTTTGTCTTTAACCTGTAGAGGGAAACAGGTATTTCTGTAGGCGGCCACGTATCGAATGTCTTCGGGCTAGCAGATACTTCGGAGCAAAGCAGTGTAGATCATCAGTGATTGAAGTGTCGTATAGGTTCCATCGTGGAACATGTGGATTTCGTAATTTCTCTCTCTATGTTCTCTCTACATTTTCTCTTCAGTCAACAGTGGTTTTGCAAAAGCCATTGTTCACTTTTCACCTTATGACTTGCTGAACTGAACTTTGAGACCTATTCCTAGACTTGGGGTTTGGGAATTTGCCACACACACACACAGTTTGAGTATTAATTTTGGGTATCATTTTTGATATCTAAAGTTTTTGCTTTTCTTATTATTACAAGTAGTTATTAATAAAATAGTTTCTAACACATACATGACTCGGTGTGTTTCTATTGATGCTGGTACGTAACACAACCAACACCTTAATTCACCCCCCCCCCCCCGCTGCACTGCACGCTCAGAAGGCGAATCAGTCTGCAAGAGGCTCCACATTAAAGAACTAGAGATATTGAGTTAGACATCACAAATTCAAGATTTGGTACCTGAGGATGTGTCTCTGGCTGGAACAGAGGACGGTTCGTGGGTGGGTTCTCCAGTTCATGATATTTTGTCCTGATCCCATGTGGAAATCTCTGGGTCAGGAATAAAGGAACAGAGTCATGAGAGAGTGGAAACACCAAAACAAGTCATCAGGCAGGGATGAGTTCAAGGAATGGAGGACTGGGTGTAGGGGAAACCAACATCCAACAGCCTTCCTTCACCAACTCTCCCTCCCGATCTTCTCTCTCCATGTCACTTCACTCAGTCACGGTGAACATGAATTTCAGGGAGCAGTGTTCCCTTCAATAAACCCCACCACTGATATCTGAGCTTGCATATCCTGCTGGCTCATTGGTCAAACACGGAGCAGATTCTCCAGTTGTTTCTCTCTGGCATACACGAGTGGTGTCCATCTGTGAACCTGCAAGACAAATGTTGTGCGTGGGAACGACGGTAAACACTGATTGAACAGCTGTTCAGGATGGAGAGAACAGAGGTATCATCACAGCCTGATCATTTATTATCAGCTAGTGTTAAAAAGGTCACACCTCCAACCCCACTGTGCTGTGGTTCCACTCACACAATTCCTCCCACACAATTCACACCTCGAACTTCTCTCAACCCTCCTCCATCACCTCACATCCCACCCCGCATTGCCCATCCTTCCGCCTGGCACTGAAATTCCTCTCCTCAATTCTATTCCCTTTTCCACAGTCACTTCAAGTCTCTGCATTCACTTCATCCTCCTCCTGTTAGTTACTCCATCCATCTGTTCTCTTTCACCAGCACACATTCCCCTCAGTCACTCTGTCAGAGAGATTCATAGAGACATACAACATGGGAGCAGGCCATCCTGCCCATCATGGGTTCATGTCAACACTGACCAGTGGGAACCCATCTGTTTTAATCCCATATTCCATCATTTGGACTGTAAATTATGCCAAGGCGATTAAAGTGCTTAGATGGTGCCAGCGACTCTGATTACACCACTACCACTGGCAGAGGAGAGCATTCCAGGTAGTCTCCACTTTCTGGGTGAAAATGTCCACCTCAGCTCCCCTCTAAATCTATTACCCTTACGTAAATCAGTGTCCTCTAGTTTTATTCACCTCTTATAAGGTGAGATGTTTGCTGCAGTTTACCCCACAAATGTTCCTCAAGATTTTACATGCATTTTATATATCCTACCTGAAGGTCACTCCAAAACTCACCCACTAGCTGCTTTTATTCTCGGACCACCAAACACCAGGACACATCCCTCCTGCTCTGTCCACGGACCCATCTCCACACATCCAAGACAGGTCATCCTGAAAATGTGAACCACCATTTAGAGATGTCTTAGATGCTTCTAAAATTGGCTGTGGAGGTAGAACTGACTCCATTCTTCACGTCCCACTGAAAAGCACATCTAATGAGTGAATACGCTCATGACACCTTCTCGGTCATAGCTTTGCTAAATGACCGCAGTGACACAAGACTTTGTACCTGAGGACGTCTCCCCCACTGGGACATTATTCGGTTCCTGGGTTGGCTCTTCAGTGATGATTCTTTGGTTTGTTTCCTTGTGGATGTCTGGGAATCTGGAATTAAGGAACATGTACACGTGGGAGAGTGGAAGCACCATCCCTCTCGAATCCCTTATCACTACTGCTCTCTTCTTTTCCTTCCTTCCTTTCTAAGCCGAAGGTCCCGTCTCGGTGCCAGAGACGCGACCACTGCAACTTGTCCCCGGTAGGTCGTCCCCAACAGCAGTATCCAAAACGGTATACTTATTCATGATGGTAACGGCAACATTTCCCTGCAAGTGGAGTCACAGGTGCACAGGGTGGTGAAGAAAGCGTTTGGCACGTTGGCCTTCATCGGTCAGGACATTGAGCAGAGAAGTTGGGAAGTTATGTTGCAGTTGTACAGGACGTTGGTGAGGCCGCACTGTGTTCAGTTCTGGTCGCCCTGCGATAGGAAAGATGGCATAAAGCTGGAAAGAGTGCAAAGGAGTTTACGAGGATGTTTCCGGGACTCGAGGGAAGGAGACATGGAGAGAGGTTGAGCAGATTGGTATTTCATTTTCATTGGAGTGTAGGAGACCTTATGGAGGTGTTATAACACCATGGGAGCAGAGAGAGGGTGAATGCACACATGCTGTTTCCCAGGGTTGGAGATAAAGAACTAGAGGGCACAGATTTCAGATGAGAGGGGAAAGATATAATAGGGACTTGAGGGTCAACATTTTCACCCAGAGAGTGGTCAGTATATGGAATGAGCTGCCAGAGGAAGTGATTGAGACATGTTCACAAACAACATTTAAAAGGTACTTGGACAGGTACATGGATCGGAAATGTTAAGAGGTATATTGGCCAAATGGGAATAACTTAAATTGGAATCTTGGTCTGAAAGGACCAATAGGGCCGAAGGCCCGTCTCCGTGCTGCATGACTCTATGACTCAACAATAAACAATGGTTTGTAAGTACATGATCACGGTCGAATAAAGAGGAACCATTAGGGTGGAAAGGTGTTTCTCTGGGATGCGATGGGAAGCGAGAGTGGCTGGAGTCTAGACGGATATTTTTGCATCTTCGCTAGCCACAGGTGAGATATCAAAAGCATGGAAAATCGATGTCCTTGATCTTCTGCTTAAGGAGAGTACCAGAGATAAACCAGGGAGCTACAGGGAGGTGAGCCTCACGTCATTGACACAAAAATTACTGGGGAAAGTTCTCAAGGATGTTTGGAACGACAGGGGAGGCTCTGTGATGGCCAGCGTGACTTGTCTGAAGAAATACTGCCTCAGAGGCTGAGATTTTCTGTGGATAACTCAAGGGGTGACGAAGGCAGGGCGGTTAACATTGCCTACATATAATTCATATAGCCAGCTTCAAAACGTCGAGGCACTCAAGGCAAACTGCTTAATGCCATCCAACATGGATTGGTGATTGGAGGCAGAGTGTCGTGGTCAAGGATGTTTCCCCACTGGAAGTTCGTGACTGGTGATGTAGCACTGTGATCGGTGCTGAGCCCTGCTGTTCGCGATATCTGTTAACGAATTGGACGTCAGTACAGGAGATAAGATTGGTAAGTTGGCACAACATAATTTTGCAAAGGCCTTTTCCTCTTTTTTCTTTTATTCACAAATCTATCCATAGTTCTATCTCTCTGTATCTATCTATCTATCTATCTATCTATCTATCTATCTATCTATCTATCTATCTATCTATCTATCTATCTATCTATCTATCTATCTATCTATCTATCTATCTATCTATCTATCTATCTATCTATCTATCTATCTATCTATCTATCTATCTATCTATCTATCTATCTATCTATCTATCTATCTATCTATCTATCTATCTATCTATCTATCTATCTATCTAGCTAGCTAGCTAGCTAGCTAGCTATCTATCTGTCTGTCTGTCTGTCTAGACAGCGAAAAGAGAACCTGCTGAGTGCAGCGAAATGTATTTGCCACAACGGACAGTGTTAGTACTGCAACACTGGAGAGTTTCAGGGACATTGACTTCTGTTGCAATGATGGGGCTAGTCTTGTTGTGACATCTGGTGCGGAGATGGGCATCGGCTTAATTTGGGAAGGAACATGTTGTCAGATAGTAACAAACACCGCTTACAGTGAACACGTTCCTCTAACACAAAGAGATGCGGCACATACCACCGAACCTGTTGCATGTTTCCCGATGTCTGAAATAAACAGAGAGAAAATTCATTGAGTTATGGTTATGTGCATTGCAGAGATAGGAACAACAGGAAATAGCCAAACAGACTATTTCAGAGCTGCAGTCGCCGGAAGGCAACATAAATACGTGACAACATTCCCACCAGTAGGACAACGGCCCAAGTCGTTTTGGAGCTTTTTAGACGAACATTATTTGAAAACTGCCATCTGAAGAACAGCATCAAACGAATGGCAGGAGTCATTATCGGTTCGGCACAGACAACAGACAGCCGTATTGAACATCTATAAATTTTAGTCAGAAGTAAATGGACAGTGGTTCTCGCCAGGACCAGTACTCGCACCTAAAGCGCTGCTGCTGACGTATGGAAGTTTATAAATCATGTTTCAGCAGTATATTGAGTATAAATGTCGGGGTGATTTGCAGAAAAAAATAAACTTTTGTCCTCCCATGTTCGAAGAATTGTATGCAGTTATGATCCATACACTATAGGTACGTGTTATGCCTGCATAAGGGGAGTTTGGTGGAACCGAGAAGACGGAAAATTATCCTTTTTTGCCTCTGAGAGTTGAGTGCCTGGTCAGTGGTTCCCTTAACCACTCATCTCTCCTGGTGAACATAGAACAGTACAGCACACAACAGGCCCTTCGGCCCACAGTGTTGTGCCGACATAGCTATTCCCTCCTACCTACAGACTGCCCATATCCTTGACAGGAAAATAGATGTGCTCATCGAAGCCCCTCTTAAAAGCCCACAACGAATTTGCCTCCACCACCCTATCAGGCAACGCATTCCAGGCATCCATCACTCTCTCAGTAAAAAAAAGTACCCCCACATATGATTGGAACGTCCCCGCTCTCACCTTAAATGCATGCCCTCTGGTATTGGATCGCTCAATAATGGGAAAATGATATTGCTTGTCCACCCTATCTATGCCCCTCATAATTTTATACACTTCCAACAGATCGGTCCTCAGCCTCCCCCGCTCCAGAGAAAAGAGCCCAATTTTGTCCAGATTCTCCTCATAGCACATTCCTTCTAATCGAGGCAGCATCCTCGTAAACATCCTCTGCACCCTCTCCAAAGCCTCGACATCTTTCCTGTAGTGAGGAGACCAGAATTGCACGCAATACTCTAAATGCGGCCTAACCAGTGTTCTATAGAGATGCATCATAACTTCTTGACTCCTGTACTCAATACCGCTATTAATAAATGCAAACATTCCATAAGCCTTCTTAACCATCCTGTCTACCTGTGTAACCACTTTCAATGAATCATGGACTTGCACCCCAAGGTATCTCTGCTCTTCAACACTGTTAAGGGTCTTTCCATTAAGAGTGTACTCTCTGTTGACATTAGTCCTATCAAGGTGCAACACCTCACATTTTTCCGGGTTAAGCTCCATCTGCCATTTATCTGCCGACATCTGCAGCTGATCTATATCACGCTGTATCAGTCGCCAGTCTTCTACACTATTCGGAACTCCACCAATCGTGGTACCGTATGCAAATTTACTCACCCAGCCATCAACATACTCATCCAGGTCATTTATGCACATCACAAACAGCAGAGGTCCCAGCAGAGATCACTGCGGAACACCACTACTCATAGGCCTCCAGCCCGTGTAAGTCCTTTCAATCACCACCCTTTGTCTTCTACAGGCAAACCATTTCTGGATCCACACAGCCAATTCTCCACTGACCCCCATGCATCCGAACTTTCTTGATTAACCGATTGTGTGGAACTTGTCAAATGCCTTACTGAAGTCCATGTAGATGACATCCACAGCTCTACCTTCATCAATCTCTTTCGTCACCCTGTCATAAACCACAACCAAGTTTGTAAGACACAACTTGCCCCGCACAAAGTCATGCTGGCTTTCCCTAATCAAGCCATTGGATTCCAGATGCTCGTATATTCTTATCTCTAAGAATTTTCTCCAACAATTTCCCTGCAAGTGATGTGACTCACCGGTCTAAAGTTTCCCGATTTTTCCTTGTCCCTTTCTCAAATAGAGGAAGATCATCAGCCACTCGACAGTCATCCCGGACCTCACCCGTGGTCAAAGAGGACAGAAATATACTGGTCAAAGCCCCAGCAATTTACTTTCTCTCCTCCCTCAGTCACCTGTGGTATATCCCATCCGGACCCAGGGACGTAATCACCTGAATACTTTTTAGGAGACCTAATACTACCTCCTCCTTCACCTATAAATTCCCTAACATGTTTACGCCCTCAGTTCCAATTTCTGCGTCCTCCATATCCCTTTCCTGGGTAAATACTGAAGAACCTCACCCAGATCCTCTGCATCCAAACATAGATTCCCTTCTTTATCCTTAAATGGTCCCACCCTTTCCCTGCTTATCCTCTTATTCCTGACTCAGGTATATAATGCCTTGCTAAGGACTTTTCATAGCCTCTCCTTGCTTACCTAATTCCTTTATTGAGTACAGTTCTAGCTTCTCTATAGTCCTCAAGTGCTCTGTCTGATCCTAACTTCCGAAGGTCTACATACGTCGGTTTTTCTTCTTGACTAAGTTCATTACATCTCTGGACATGCAAGGTTACCTTATTTTCCCATTCATGTCCTTCCTTCTAATCGGGACATACCTATCCTGTACCCTACGTATTTGTTCCTTAAACATCTCTCACGTGCTCGACGTGGACCTGCCAGCAAAAAGGTTTTCAGTTTACTCCACCTAGTTCCTGCCTTCTGTCTTCATAATTAGTCCTGCTCCAATTTAAAATACTCCTGGTAGTCCCATACCTATCCTTATCTATAGCTATACTGAAAGTTAATAAGTTGTGGTCACTGTTCCCCAATTGCTCACACACTGACAGGCGAGTCAGCTGGCCAGGCTCATTACCCAACACCAGGTCCAGAATAGCCTCGCCCCTTGTTGGACTGTCGACATATTGATTTAGGAACCCCTCCTGGATACACCGAACAAATTCTGCCCCATCTAACCCCCTTGCACTAAGAAGGTCCCAATTTATATCAGGGAAGTTGAAGTCTCCCATGACCACAATCCTGTAATTTTTATACATATCCATAATCCGTTTGCATATCTGTTCCTCAATGTCCCTGTGGCTATAGTACACCCCCAAGAGAGTGATTGCACGCATTTAACTTCAATTGGTATTGCAACTCCTCCCCCTGTTTTACCGCCTCTCTATTCTTCCTAAGACATCGAAACCCTGCTGGATCGATCAGCCATTCATGTCCCTCCCTCAACCAAGTCTCTGTAATGGCCACAACATCATAGTTCCATGTTCTGATCCATGTTCTAACTTCATCACTCTTGCCCATAATACTCAGAGCATTAAAGTACAAACACTTCAAACCATTGAAATGCTGGGTGAATTCAGATCTGGTTATAAATTTCCTTCGAAAGTTTATTTCTTTTTCCCATCTGCAGTTCTTCCCACACCCTTGTTGCTGGTCTGTCTATCACCAGGTTGAGCTCATGTGTGGGGTGTTACTTGGGATTGGGAGCTTTACACTACTTATACTCCTGAAGGAAAAGGACAGGCAGGCACACACACAAAGCAGAATACAACACACACACACACACACACACACACACACACGCACGCACGCACACACACACACACACACACACACACACACACACACACAGGCATACACACACAGAGGCACACAAACAGAAAGAGAGAAATAGAGAGAGAGAGATGGAACTAGTGTCTGTGTGTGCGTGTTTGCGTCGGTGTATTTCTATGAGGGGAGAGAGAGAACTGGAATGTAGGGGGAAAATGAGAAAGAGAAACTAAGTAACAGCAAGAAAGAAGGGAAAGACATAAATAAGGAGTGAATCAGAAAAACCGGCAGATATTTGAAGTCAATCCCGAGACAGACTGAGTGACACACGTGGTGGGGTATCGTGAAACTACTCATGTCGGCATGAGGATGCACGTAAAGAGTGTAGCGGGCAAAATTGTGCCAAATTGACTGCCTTCTTGGTAACTCTGAGCTCATCGACTTTCGATAGGATGGGCTGTAACTTTTGCATTGCAAATGATATATTTGCATTGACTTAGCGTCCCACAATTGAATTTTAAATGTAAATCAGTTTTCTCTCTGCTCCCTCGTATTAATTATGGCCATAACAAGGGCAACAGTGTTGATATATAGATTAAGCAACGTTCAAAGGGCCCCATCAAATAATATTGTGCACAGCCAGCATGGATTCCACACAGGTTCAGTTCCCTTCAAGCACGCCCACGCTGCCCCGTAGGTTACATCGAGAGCAAAACCGCCTTTATACTCTCTCATTAAACACCACAGGGCAGAGGAAACACGGGTTAGAGAAAGTGTAATTGTTTTATGGACAGGGTGGCACTTCTTGGGAATGAATGGAGGATTATAAGGTTTAGTTTTATAAGGTTATTTTATAAGTTTTTATACGTTTTAATGGGGAATAGTGGGTACTGAACTGCGCAGGCGCGTGACGTCAGCAGATAAGGTGCGGGCAGTTTGAAATGCAAACCTTCATATCCAGCGGGCAGCGTCGGAGCGGGCAGCTGAGTGAGAGTGAGCAGAGTGGTTGAGCTTCGGCTCAAGGGGCTTGGGCGTAAAGGGGAAAGGCGGGTGAGTAGCTGGTAAGTACGTTAAGGTAAGGTATTACCTGTCATCTTTTACAATTTTTTAAAATAGGAAATACTAGGGGGAAATAAAAAAAGAATTAGTTCAGATGGAGGACATGGTGCGCTTTTGCTGTGTCTGTCACCGTCAGCTGGGTAACACTGCGCTGTCCGGAGGCGGGCGCTCCCTGCTGATGCCTCACTGGGCTCAGTGGGAGTCCTCCCTGCGGCGTCTCAAGCCCGGGAGTCCGGATGTTCTGCCTCCCTTTCACCGGGATGTGTGAGTTTCATGAAGCAACGTCCTTGGAACTTATCGGTGTAATGTTGTGTTTCATTTGTACTTTGCTCTCTGATCATCCCGTTTGAATAATTTCTACCCACGGACGTTATCCAGAGGGAGGTGAAAAATATGGAACGGGGAAGTGAACTTTATCGATAAGCCACGAATTTACTGAATGGGGGAGTAGACACGAGGGGCCAAACGGTCCGCGCCATTTCGGATCCTTTGTGTTTCAATCGGAACGATTTATGCTCAGCGGGTGAAACTCAGGGGTGAGTTTGCTTCTAAAGCTGTTGCAACAAGCAATCTACTGGGGTAACTCAGGGGGCCCAACAGCATTTGTGTGGGGAATGTCGTCGATGTTTCGACATTTCGAGTCGAAACGCTGCATCAGGTCCCTACAAAAAAAAACTTGGTAGGGGTATAAAGAAAGAATTAGTTCAGATGGAGGACATGGTGGTGTGCTGCAGCTGCTTGATGTCGGAGCTCGTGGACCGCAGCAAGGTCCACGATGACCATAGCTGCAGTAAATGCCTGAGGCTGGAGGATCTTCGGCTCAGAATTGGTGAGCTGGAGTCACAGCTTCAAACACTGCGCAGCATCAGGGAGGGGGAGAGTTTTGCAGATATTGTACATCAGGAGACAGTCAGCCCCCTTAGAGCAGGTACTTGTTGAGTCCAGGAAGTAGATAGAAAAGTGATTGTCAGGGGAAGGAAAAGGAAAAAGAAAACGAACAGGCAGATAGAGCAAAGGACCCTGGTGGCTGTTCCCCTCAATAACAGGTTTTCCGCTTTGGAGGCTGTTGAGGAGGATGACCTGCCGGGGACTAGCATCATTAGCCAGGACTATGGCACTGGAACCGGTCCTACTGCTCAGAAGGGAAGGGAGGTGAAGAGGAAGGTGGTAATGATAGGGGACTCGATAGTCAGGGAAACAGATGGGAGGTTCTGTGGCAGTGAGCATGAATCCCAGATGGTATGTTGCCTCCCAGGTGCCAGGGTCCGGGATGTCATTGATCGGGTTCACAGGATTCTTGAACGGGAGGGAGAACAGCCAGAAGTCGTTGTTCATGTTGGTACAAACGACATAGATAGGAAGGGGGATGAGGTCCTGAAAAGTGAGTTTAGCGAGCTAGGCAGAAGGCTGAAGAACAGGACCTCATGTGTAGCAAACACGGGATTGCTGCCAGTGCCACGCGACAGTGAAGGTAGAAATAGAAGGAGATGGCAAATTTATGCGTGACTGACAAGTTGGTGCAGGAGGGAGAGTTTAAGATTTTTGGATCATTGGGACCTCTTCTGGGGAAGGAGGGACCTGTACACAGAGGACGGGTTACACCTGAACCTGAGGGGGGCAATATCCTTGCGGCCAGGTTTGTTTGGGTGGTTCGGGAGGGTTCAAACTAGATTGCCAAGGGGAAGGGAACCGGAGGAGTAGGTGAGTGGAAGAAGGGGATGGGGAAAAGTCAGATCTGACAGGTAGAGAGGCTTTGAGGAAGGAGAGGCAGAGTACAGGCCATAAAAGTAGAAAGGTGGATGGGCTAAACTGCATTTACCTAAATGCAGGAAGCATCAGGAAAAAGGGAGATGAACTGAGAGCTTGGATAAGTACATGGGAATACGCTATTGTGGCTATTACAGAGACATGGCTGACATCAGGGCAGGAATGGATATTGAATATTCCAGGTTTTCAGTGTTTTAAAAGGGATATGGGGGGGTGAGAAGAGGAGGAGGGGTGGCAATACTGGTCAAGGACAGTATTACAACTGCAGGAAGGGTAGATAATGTAGAAATATCCTCTCTAGAGTTAATATGTGTGGAAGTTAGGAACAAGAAAGGAGCAGTTACCCTCCTGGGTGTATTCTATAGGCCCCACGGTAGCAGAAGGGATACTGGAGAAGATTGGAAGGTAGTTTTTGGAAAGATGCGAAAATGACAAGCTTATTATAATGGGAGACTTCAACTTCCCAACTACTGATTGACACCTGCTTAGTGCCAAAGGTTTAGACGGGGCGGAGTTTGTTATGTGTGTCCTGGACGGATTCCTGACACACTATGTTGACAGGCCGACTAGAGGGAATGCCATATTAGATCTAGTTTTAGGTAATGAACCGGTACAGGTGACAGATCTATCGGTGGGTGAGCATTTGTGGGACAGTAACCATTGCTCCATAACCTTTAGAATTTTCATGGACAAGGATAGGAGCAAAGAGGACGGGAAGATATTTAATTGGGGAAAGACGAATTATGAGGCTATAAGGCGAGAACTTGGGAGTGTAAATTGGGATGACAGTTTTGAAGGAAAATGTACCATGGAGATGTGTTCGTTGTTCAAGGATCTTTTGCAAGATGTTAGGGATAAATTTGTCCAGGTGAGGCAGAGAAGGAAATTCAGGGTGAAGGAACCGTGGATGACGAGGTAGGTGGAACAGATAGTTAGGAAGAAGAAGGCAGCGTACATAAGGTATAAGCAGCAAGGATCAGACAGGGCTCGTGAAAGTAGCTAGAAAGGAACTTAGGAAGGAGCTGAGGATAGCGAGAAGGGGACATGGCAAGGCTATGACGAGTAAGGTTAAGTAGAATCCCAAGGATTTTATTTTCTCGTACTTAAAGAGCAGAAGGATGGCTAGAGTAAAGGTAGGTCCGATTAAAGACAAAGGTGGGAGGATGTGCATGGAAGCTGTGAAAGTGGGTGAGGTTCTCAATGAATACTTCTCTTCAGTATTCACCAAGGAGAGGGGTCTTGATCATGCTGAGGACGGTGTTGGTAATGGTAATGTTCTAGAATATGTAGATATCAAGAGGATGTGTTGAAGTTGTTGGAGAACATTAGGACAAATAAGTCCCCGGGGCCTGACGGAATATTCCCCAGGCTGCTTCGTGACGTGAGGGGGGAGGGGGATTGCTTAAACGTTGGTTAGGATCTTTGAGTCCTCATTGTCCACAGAGATGGTGTCGGAGGATTGGAGGGTGGCGGATGTTGTCCCTTTATTCAAAAAAACGTAGTAGGGATAGTCCAGGGAATTACAGACCGGTGAGCCTTACGAAAGTGGTGGGTAAGCTGTTAGAAAGGATCTAAGAGATAGGATATATGAGCATTTAGAGAATCATGGACTGATTAGGGACAGCCAGCATGGCTTTGTAAAGGGAAGATCTTGCTTCACAAGCCTGATAGGATTCTTTGAGGAGGTGACCAGGAAGATTGATGAGGGTAGTGGAGTGGATGTGGTCGACATGGAGTTTGGTAAGGCGGTTAATGAGGTTCCACATGGTAGGCTTCTTCAGAAGGTCAGAGACCAAGAGATCCAGGGAGGCTTAGCAGTGTGGATTCAGAATTGGCTTGCCTGTAGAAAGCAGGGTGTTGTGGTGGAGGAACTGCATTCGGATTGGAGGGCTGTGACCAGTGGAGTCCTGCAGGGATCGGTTCTGGGTACTCTACTTTTTGTGATATTTATTAATGACTTAGATGAAGGGGTGGAAGGGTGGGTTAGCAAGTCTGCAGATGACGCAAAGATCGGTGGTGTTGTGGATAGTGTGGCGGGCTGTAGAAGCTTATAGAGAGATATTGATAGGATGCAGAGCTGGGCTGAGAAGTGGTAGATGGAGTTCAATCCAGCGAACTGTGAGGTAGTACGCTTCGGAAGGACAGGCTGAGTACAAGGTAAATGGCAGGATTCTGGGCAGTGTAGAGGAGCAGAGGGATCTGGGACTTCATATCCACAGATAACTGAAGGTTGCCCTACAGGTAAATAGGGTTGTTAAGAAAGCTTATGGGATATTAGCTTTCATAAATCGTGGAATCGAGTTTCGGAGCCGCGAAGTAATGATTCAGCTTCACAAAACTCTGGTTAGACCACACTTAAGAGTACTGTGTCCAGTTCTGGTCGCCTCATTGCAGGAAGGATGTGGAGGCATTGGAAAAGGTGCAGAGGAGATTTACTAGGATGCTGCCTGGATTAGAGAGTATGGATTATGAGGAGAGACTAAAGGAGCTAGGGCTTTACTCATTGTAGAGAAGGAGGATGAGAGGAGACATTATCGTATACAAGTTATTAAGAGGAATAGATAGAGTGGACAGCCAGCGCCTCTTTCCCAGGGCACCAATGCTGAAAACAAGGAGACATGGATTTAAGGCAATGGATGGGAAGTTCAAGGGAGAGGTAAGAGGGAGGTTTTTCACCCAGAGAGTGGTTGTTGCATGGAATGCGCTGTCTGGGGTGGTAGTGGAGGCTGATACGTTGGTCAAGTTCAAGATATTGTTAGATAAGCGTATGGAGGAATTTAAAATGGGTATGTGGGAAGAAGGGGTTGGATAGTCTTAGGTGTGGTTTGAAGGTCGGCACAACATGGTGGGCCGAAGGGTCTGTATTGAGCTGTATTGTTCTATGGTTCTATGGTTCTATAACTTATGCGATGCTGCTGTTCATAAAGGGCAGCAGAAATAACCCTGGAAACTATACAGGCCAATGATCTTTACATAAATAGTATGGAAATTATTGGAGAACATTTGAAGGGACAGAATTTATGTTTACATGGAAAGGCCAGGACTCATTGGAAGGAGCTGGTGGCTCTGTGCCGGGAAGAGTATTTCTCACACATTTACTTCGGGGTTTTTAGAGAAGAGAGGTTATGAAGGCAGAATGGTAGCGTGACCTTACTGAGGCTTTTGCAAAGGTCTCGTATGCTGCGCTGGTCCAGAAACTTAAGACACACGGGATCCGAGGCATGTCGACAAACTGAGTCTCACAGTTCCTAGTGATAGGATGCAGACCGTAGTGGGGGCACTTATATTTCAGTCAGGAGATTTGTCTCAAATTCCGTTTTTTGTAATATCCACTCAAGACTGAGAAGAGGATGAAGATGGTCTGATCGGTGAGTTGGTGAATTGATGGAATTGTAGATAGCGAAGAAGTTTGGCTGACGGTACAGCGAGGTATAGATCAGCTGGAAAGATGGGCAGAGCGGTGGCAGATGGACTTTAATCTAGACAAGTGTGAGGTAATGCACTATTTGGAAGTCAGGTTCTCGTGGGTTAGATTGAGTACATGTCAGTGGATTTAGCAGTGTTGATTTATAGAGATCTTGGGATTGAAGTTTATGGCTCTCTGAAAGTGCCGATACAGATGGATAGCGAAGTGTAAACAGGGTATTTGGTATGCTTGTCTTCATAGGCCGAGGCATTGAGTATAAGAGTTGGAACGTTATGAATGCAGCTGAAGAAATCATTGTTGAGAATGCACTTCAAGTGTTGCACACAGTCCGCCGCACTGCAGGAAAAGTGTGACAGCAGCAGAAAGAGTGCAGCAGAGATTCATCGTGACGTTGTCTGGAAAGGAGGGCAGCAGAGATCACCAGATGTGTGACAGATTGGTATTATTCTCACTGTAAAGAAGGAGGTTGAGTGGTGACTGTAAAGAGGTTTATAACATTATGAGGGACAAAAGTAGATAGAATACAGAACGGTACAGCACAGAAACAGGCGTCTCGGCCCACGGTATCTGTGCGCAACATGATGCTAAATTGAATTCCAATCCAATTATAGAGCTGCAACATTACCTCGCGGCTCTTGAACTCAATACCCCGAACAATGAAGGCCACAACACCACACCTTCTTAACAACCCAATCAAACTGTGGGGCAACCTTGAGGGATCCATGGACATGAACAACAAGATCCCGCTGTTACTCCACACTGCTGAGAGCCCTGCCATTAACCTTGCATTCTGCCTTCAAATTCGGTTTCCAAATTGTATCACTTCACATTTTTTCCGGGTAGAACTCCACCTGCCAATTCCCAGCCCAGGTCTGCAGAATCTACAACAACCTTCTTCAATATCCACAACACCACCAACCGTCGTGTCATCAGCAAACATAGTAACCGACCCTTCCACGTCCCCATTCAAGTCATTAAAAAAAAAACAAAGATCAGGGGTCCCAGAGCAGATCACTGCGGAAAACCACTGGACACAGAACTCCAGGCAGAATACACTACATATATCACCACACTCAGACTTCTGTGGGGATCCAATTCCGTATCCACATAGCCAATTTTCCCTGGACCCATGCGTCCCGACTTTCTCAATGAGACTTCCACGAGGAACTGCTGCTTGTATTTTTGTCACCAAGAGCGATACTCAAAAATCAGATACTCTCCGTTGAGCTCCAAGTCGTGCCATCGCAGACGTATTTATTTTCAACATTATACTAACTGTTTTACCAGTTTTTCTTGTGAATACAAAGGTTATTGAACAATAACGGTCGGGTCATATTCTCTGAAATTCACACAGTCCTCTTTGCACAAACGATTACCTGATCGTCGACTATTTCAGGGTGAAACTGATGGTGGGAAGCAGCGACGGGGCAGTGTCTGTTGGAGCAAACCATCTGAAGAAAGGAAGAGGGAAGACGGAAAGAAGGGGAGGAACCCAACTGCAGGTTGGACGAAGGTTCTGGAATGCATTTCATTCCTTCTGCAGCGGCAGCCGCATCTTCAAATTGCCGATGAATAGGAAATGTTACCTGTTGGTTGGGGGAATGAGAATAAAAGTTTCAACTGAGAACAGAGAATTCGGGAGAGGGTTCACGTGCATTGTTTAATCACAAATTACAGGGCAGATGGGATACAAGATGACCACAGAATATGCGATCCTGGGTTGGTGATAGTAAGGATGTCCGGAACTTATGTGGACGGGGGAGCTTGTGGGCACCTGTTGGCCCGACTCTCCTGAAATTCTCTCTTCTAATCCTTCCCTTGCTGCATCAAGCAGTTGGAAACAGATCACATTTGCTGAATCGCTTCTCAGGTTAATCCTATCCGCGTCCAGGGCTTCTGTTCCCATATGATGTTCATCAGTTCAGGTAACGCTGGTGCAAATCACCTGATCGGGGGCGTTGATGGGCCAGGGTGAGAGATTATCTGACAGGCTAACGTGACGCAGTGGGACCGATGATTATATTCCAAAGCCGACAGAGATTCGACGGTTCTCGTTCATTGGTCATTGTGATAACAGAGTCAGGAACTACCACGAAACCCCGGCATTGAAACTCCAACCCCTTCCTATCCTCACCGCTCTCCCACTGTTCCCTGTTTCCCACCACCCTTCCCTAAACTGGTTCCTCTCTTAACCTTCCTTTCTCATCTGATTACACCATCTGCAGCCAATTGTTGCCTCCACTAATCACATCCCGCTGTCCCCACCGCTCCCTCCCCATTTGGTTCACTCTACCATCCAACGCTCCTCCCCTAGATACACCTATTGTTTGTTGGCTTCTGTATCACTACCACCTCTCCCCTCCCCCACCCCCACCCCCACCCCCAGCACCTTATCCTGGCTCTCTGCCCTTTGCCCTCTTGGTCCTGATGCACGGTCTCAACCCGAAACGTCGACAATCCCTTTTCCTGCACATGTTTAGCCGGACCGGCCGAGTTCTTCCAGCGGCTCGTTCCTTGATCCAGGTCCCAGAATATGCAGTCGCTTTGTCTCCTTTCAATCTACGGATTAGATTTTTTTCAATGACCTGATCTTTCAGGTATGCACACGTTACACCACCGACACTTACACATTCCAAGTACATTGCCAAGCACAGTACTTGCTTAATCCCTCGTAATCCCCTGTGAGGAATACACTTGCCAGATCAGCCTTCTTCATCCCTGCAACACCTGCAGAGAGAGTGTCCGACAGAATGGCGGCTGGAGACAGGACAGGTCCGTTTCAATGGAACATATTTAACATCTGAACGGGAACAACACGAGGGCGGAGAGAAGAGGCAGGCCGGTGAATCGGAGAGAGGCAGAATGAAGGGAAGAGGTGAAAGCAGATGATTGTCAGGTGGAAATGATAAGAGAAGTGAACAGAGAAAGTGACAGAAATCTGGACAGAATAATTAACATGGGATCAACGGGAAAGTAGCAAGACGGCCAAATGGAAGAATCGTTTTAAATTGTGGCCGAATGTTTATAACACACACACGTGTTGGCTGCGGTGAGGTCTGCATGGCTCGGTGCCAGGTTCCCTGCACTTCTTCCCGACAAGTGTGAGAAATAAATTGGATTTCAATAATTGGACTAAGATACCTCAACGCATTTCCTGAATGTATTTAATAAATGATACGAGATTTTTTTTGAAAATCATAAGTAATGACGACAGCAAAATAACAAAGTTGTAACAAAAATCATCTGGTTAACTAAGGTGCTGGCCTTAATTCGCCAGGTCACAGGATATCGGAGCAGGGAGGATATAATCGAGCTTCAGAGAACATTAGTGAGGTCACATCTGGAACATTGTCTGCAGATCTCGTCACACAAAGGAAGGAGATGTTTGCGCACGAGAAGGTTCAGAGAGGATTCACTCGGATCATTCAGTTGTGAGAAACTACGGTTTGTACCCTTTGGACCGGAGGAAGCCGGAAGGGGGTGTTAGCAGATAGAGGTATAAAATATAAGGGGAAGATGGAAAGAAACGTTTCTGCATGGAGGATACATCTGCGAACAGAAGACAAGAGGTATAACGTTAACAGTAAGAGGTGATTAAGCGGACAGTGAAGAGTCAAAGGTTACAGCAGATACAGTCGTTTTACAGTTGCAAGATCATTAAATGAATTCATGTTATTGGTATCGGTATTGGTTTATTATTGTCACTTGTGCCGAGCTACAGTGAAAAACCTGTCTTGCATACAGATTTCACAGGTCATTTCATTACACAATGCAGTTCCATTGAGTTAGTACAGAGTGCATCGATGTAGTGCAGGTAAAAACAATAACAGTGCCGAGTGAAGTGTCACAACTACAGAGAAAGTGCAGTGCAATAAGGTGCAAGGTCACAACAAGGTAGATGTTGAGGTCATAGTCCAACTCATCGTATAAGGGAACCGTTCAATAGTCTTCTCACAGTGGGGTAGAAGCTGTCCTTAAGTCTGGTGGTACGTGCCCTCAGTCTCCTGTATCTTCTACCTGATGGAAGAGGAGAGAAGAGAAAATGAGCCGGATGGGTGGGGTCTTTGATTGTTCTGGTTGCTTCACCTAGAGGTGTGGACAGAGTTCAAGGCGGGGAGGCTGGTTTCCATGACGCGCTGGGCTGTGTACACAACTCTCTGTAGTTTCTTGCTGTCCTGGGAAGATCGGTTGACGTACCAAGCCGTGATACATCCAGATAGCATGCATCTATGGTTCATTGATAAAAATTGCTGATTGTTAAAGGGGACATACCGAATTTCGTCAGCCACCTGAGGAAGTAGAGGCGCTGGTGAGCTTTCTTGGTCGTAGCATCTACGTGATTTGACCAGGACAGGCTATTGGTGATGTTCACTCCCAGCAACTTGAAGCTCTCAGCCCTCTGGATCTGAGCACCGTTGATGTACACAGCTGCATTTACAGCGCCCCTTTCCTGAAGTCAATGACCAGCTCTTTTGTTGACATTCAGGGCAAGGTTGTTGTCGTGACACCTATCTCCTTCCTGTATTCCGACTCATCGTTATTTGAAATACGGTCGGCAACAGTAGTATCATCCGCAAACTTGTAGATGGAGTTCGAGCAGAATCTGGCCACACAGTCATGAGTGTATAGGGAGTATAGTAGAGGGCCAAGGACGCAGCCTTGTGGGCCACGTGTTGAGAATAATCGTGCTGGAGGTGTTGTTGCCTATCCTCACTGATTGCGGTCTGTTGGTTAGAAAGTCAAGGGTTCAATTACAGAGAGAGGTGTTCACTCCGAGGTCTCAAGAGTTTGGTGACAAGTTTGCTTGGGATTATTGTATTGAAGTCAGAGCTGTAGTCAATACACGATAGTCTAACGTTAGTGTCTGTACTCTCCAGATTCTCAAAAGCTGAGTGTCGGGTCAGGGAGATGGCTTCCACTGTCGACCTGTTTCCCCTATAGTCGAATTTCAGTAGGTCGAGATTGTCTGGAACGCTGGAGTTAAAGCGTGCCATGACCAGTCTCTCAGAGTAACGAGTGACAGAGTTTTGCAGGGAATATTTGGTGTAAGCCAGACACGTTGGGTGATATATGTGCCCTTATTAGTCACATAGCTGCAGGGAGCAATACTGTGACCTGTAATTAGAAGGCTACTTCGGACAATGCCCGATGAAAATATCACTTCATTTGTCACTTGCTGCAAGCAGGTGGCAAGATTTTTAGAGGGATCAGTGGCTGAAGCGAACCTGTCTTCCACCGGTCCCTGATTGACTGATGTTTGAGTATTATTCAGTTTACGTTCTTTTATTATTTCTCTCGCCTCTACTCTTTTTCCCTCTCTCCCTCTCTCCCTCTCTTTATCTATTCATGTACATGTGTCTGTCTGTCTGCATATCACCGATCGACCGACCTCTGTCAGAGAATAGTCCCATTTACTGTACAATACTTACAATAGTGTACAATACTGAATGTGAATCCCTAATTCAGTATTCAGGACAATGCTTCCTTATTTATGAACCTCACCCCCTTTCAATAACGGTTGGTCACCTGCTCGATAAGGCATGGGGATTGGAAATGGGAGTGGGGAGAAGGAATGGAACGCAGACCGGGGGAGTTGGGGAAGAGGACGTTGTACGCTGTGGGTGGCGGGAGGAAGGGAGTGGTCAGCGGGAGGAGTGTGTTGAGGGCAGGGGAGGGAGAATTCGGTGGGTGAGAGTGACCAGGGAGGGAGAGTGCGGGAAGGATGAATAAATCGGTAGTGGGGGAGTACGAGGGTATAGTTGTGCGGGAAAGGAAGTTATGGCTGGGGAAATGGGAGAGGTGTGTGAGCAGGGGGAATGGATGTCCGGGAGAGTGGTGGACGGGATTGGGAGGGAGGGAGTACATGCGGCGAGTGGGAGTGAGGTGACGTCCCTCCCTCCCCAGCGTCTTCCCCAGCCGAGAAGACATGTCGTCATCCTCGGCACCACGCAGGCAACACAGCCCGCGGGACTCTCGGTCTCTGCTCTGGAGAACAGTGGCAGTTCCCTCTAACCAGGACACGCTCTATGATACTCTACCCCATTTTTTCTCCCTTTCCCCTCCACCTGAGCAGCTCCCTGGTTCACGGGACCATTCACAGTGTTCACACCCTTCCTACAGTCCGCTCCCTCGTCCGCACAAGGAGACAGAAAACAATATCCTCGGACCAGTTGGACTACCCTCTGGATGCCTTTACCTGCCTCTCCTGCTCTCACACCGCCCTGTGCATGACCATGAGCCAAATCTGAACCCATCCCAGGGGCGCGAATTCCTTCAGAGGTTCAGGTGAAATGAAATCTCCCCTCCCTGATGTCTCGGAGTGACAAAGAGTATTCGTCCCACAGAGCACAGAAACAGACCCTTCGGCCCATGTTGTCCATGCCGACCATCCTGTCTGTGCTGATCACGTTCATCAGCGTTCCCTTCCATGGCGATGGAAGTGTTTGTCCAAGTGTTTCTCACATGTTGTCAGAGCAGCCTCCTCCACCCCTTCCTCCGGCAGTGCTTTCCACATTGCAAGTAGCCTCTGGGCGATAACACATCTTCCACAGATCCTCTCCAAACCTCTCCCACCTCAACTTAAACAGACGTCCTCTGGTCTTAGACTCATCTTCTGTGAGGAACAGTTTCTTACCATCTATTCGATTGGTCAAACACCACAGTTTGTACAAACTGATGGCTTCTTCTTGTCTCAGGCATTTTATCTCTAAAGCGGACTACGCCTTCTTACGGCAAGTCCTCGACAGTAGATAGACATGGGCTGATAAATGATGACCAATATTCCAAAATTTCACTACCAGACGGTGACCATCGCCAACGAGAGGGAGTCCAACTGCCTCTAGTTGACAATCAGTTGGATGACCAAAGTGAAATCATCCGCCACCAAAAAGCTCGGCATCACCTTGTTGGGAACTCAGAGAGTCCGGCGGCAAAATCAGTGTGGCTCTAACACCAGGTCAGAGACTGGATGTCCCGACAACTCAAACTCTTCCCACTATGAGCCGTTAGTGTGGAACGCGGTTGAATACTTGCCGCTTGTCTGTATGAGGGCGGCTCCATAAACACTCAAGAAGATTGGCACCAACTGCTTCGACTGTGACTGAGCCACACGGAGACTTAAATTGGTAGATGTGAAGTGGTCTTTATTCGTCACGGCAAGCAGGCGGCTTGATCGAAGTACAGAACAACAATGAGAGTCAGATTTATCCCAGATAGTCAGACTCTTCTTTCCAAGATTGGATCTGTTTAATGTGGCATAATGGTCGGCACAGACATTGTGGGCCGAAGGGTCTGTTCCTGTGCTTTACGTTCCTCTGTTCTATTCAGGTGTAAGGGAAATATAAGGCGGCAACGTTCATTTGCTCAGTGCGGACGATCCTTCTCAATGGTGACGAAGGCAGAGATTTAATCCAGGACAAAGTGAGGTACATTTCATGGAAACAAGGTGTGGTTGGTTACTGGTATCCCCGGAGTGGGGCTGGAGATTACATGGAGATGAGCCGCGATGAGTGTGGAGGGGCCGTTGAACCCATTCCTCAACGTGTAGTCACAGGTCGCACAGTCCGTCTTCAAACCAGGCAGGCTAAAGCCCTGAGAGGGTCCCAGGCATTGCGAATTTTCTTGCTGAATGTAGCAGATTGGAGGGAATCGGCAAAATAACATGAGGTGCACAGTTGGGTCTGCTGGTGTTTGAAACAATATCCCTTTTTCTGGGACATGTCCGCTCCGAATTCACATCCTTCGGGACCGTCAACAACTTCCATTATTTGTAGCATATCAATTGATTCACTGAATGGCGGCGCGGTAGTGCAGCGGTTAGTTAACGCTTTTAGAGCGCCAGCGACCAGGGTTCAATTCCGGCCGCTGTCTGTGAAGGGTTTTTACGTTCTCCCCGTGTCTGCGTGGGTTTTCTCCGGGTGCTCCGGTTTCCTCCCACATACCAAAGGCGTATATGTTAGGAGCTGAGGGCATGCGATATTGGCGCCGGACGAGTGACACTTGCGGGCAGCCCGCAGGACATTGTCAGTGACCGTAAGAAAAAGGATTTCACGGTGTGTTTCGATGTACACGTGACTAATGAACATGTGATAAATGTATCTTTAATCACAACCTGTCTCAGCCGACATTTCATTTGACTGACGTAATTGGTTTGTTAATAATTTAAACATCTACATTTTTAACTCTGTTGAAATCTCCCAGTCCCCGTGGAGATCGCTAAATGGTACAAAACCCCTGGAGTGCTCTGTCTTCACATTCCATTCCGAGAGATTACTTGCCGCACACAGGGACTCATCGCTGGGCAGAGAAAATGGGCAGAGAAACGTACTACAATGCGGAGAAAATATTGTACGTGATCATTGCCGTCATTGGAGTTCCTGGTAAGTGAGCAGAGTAATTCATGTTATGTATCTCGGCGTGTTAACCTATGTACACCTGTTTATGACCATGTTAGTTATGATCTTTGTACAAAAATACATCAGTGATGTCGATGGTGTCAATTCAATATTCTGATATTTCTCATTTTCTGACAACTGAAACGAAACCTCTTTTTTCTCAAACTCACGGGATCCACTCGACTGTTGTCCTTGCCTTAACTTTCAACTTGCCTGGAGTTGTCCCAGTGCTCGGCACCGGGAGCTCCCCGGGATGGTGTGTCTGGGAGGGTTTTACATTGTGAAGTTCACTGTTACCGAGTTATTGATCAGAGTGAACAGCTGAACCCGTGGACACACCTCACGGTGGAGTCTGTCACGTACGTATTTCACTGTCTCTTGGTCAAATATTGTGTCCGATCACCTTAACAAGTATCCACGTATCTACTGGAGTGTCATTATCGAACTGAACTCACTGTGGAATTAATCCATTAACGGAGCCACTCTATTGCCAGCTATTAAATTGTCCCTGACTTCCCTCTGAAACCTTCCTTGGTCCCATCAGATAATGAGTTTCCAGAACGTTGTTACACACGGCTGGATGCGGTTAGATCTGCGAAACCGGCTCCATCAGCGACTGTAACCAGGATTAATTAATGGAACTGTCATTCCACTTCTTGTCGCGGATGGCAGCTCGTTGCCTCCCCCCGTTTACCCCATCCTTTACCTTATCACCTCACCACTGAAGCACTCAGGTTGGACACGGTTGGATCCTTGTCTGATATTATCAGGTTTGCAGCCACGCACCAATTACCAATATTCCTCATCTTCAGCT
Organism: Pristis pectinata; assembly: GCF_009764475.1. Lineage (NCBI taxonomy): Eukaryota > Metazoa > Chordata > Chondrichthyes > Rhinopristiformes > Pristidae > Pristis > Pristis pectinata. The sequence goes on along the minus strand of NC_067449.1, from coordinate 585,074 downwards.
GAATCCCGAGCCTGTGTTCAGACCCGGAGAATGTGTTCAGTAATGCCCAGTGTCTGCTTTCTTCTCTTTCTCCAGTGAATTTACTGGCGATTGTGATCCTGTCCCGGGGAAATTGTGGCCTCTCCACCTGCACCACTCGCTACCTGATGGCCATGGCAGTGGCGGATCTACTGACCATTGTCATTGAGGTCATTTTGTATCAGATCAATAATTGTACCTTCCGTGGAACTTCTTGGACATCACTCCTGTGTGCAGCCTTGTTAGTGCACTGCAGTATGCAGCGTCCGGCTGTTCTGTCTGGTTTACCGTCACTTTCACCTTTGATCGCCTTGTCGCCATTTGTTGCCAGAAGTTGAAAACAAAATATTGCACCGGGAAAACTGCGGCTGTCGTTCTGACAACATCCGGCGTTCTGTTGTGCCTGCAAAACGTTCCCCGCTACTTCAGATTTGAACCCGCAAAGATAATCGACCATATTCCCTGGTTCTGTGCATCAAAGGACAGCTATTACACTGACCCCGGGTGGCTGGGATATGACTGGTTCGACACGGTTTTAACTCCGCTGCTCCCTTTCGTTCTAATTCTAATGCTCAACGCTCTGACAGTCCGGCACATCTTAGTGGTCAGTCGTGTTCGTGAGGGGCTGAAGGGTCAGAGCAAGGGGAGAACCGCAGTGACCCGGAGATGCAGAGAAGGAGGAGGTCTTTGGTTTTACTCTTCACCCTGTCCGGCAGCTTCATCCTCCTGTGGCTGACGAATGTTGTAGAATTCGTCTATTACCAGATCACAGGCATAGCAGGAGATCGGAATGTTTCCCAGCTGATCTTCCACCAAGTCGCGTATTTGCTGAGAAATTTTAGCTGCTGCACGAACACATTTATTTACGCGGTGACTCAGTCCAAGTTCAGGGAGCAGGTGAAGAGCGCGGTGAAATATCCGGTCACTGCAGTGCTTCAGTTCATTCGTAAAGCCGTCCCCCAGCCGTGGGCACAACCCAAGGGCGGCTGCATTGTCCCCAGTCCAGGCTCCAGCTCCTCACTCACCTCCTGACCTCCCAGGTGTCAGTCCCGGGCGGATTGTCCCAGCTCCAGGACATCAGGGCCATCACAGCGATACCTGTCACATTTCCCCAATGTTTCCACCTCCCTCTCAGTGGGGTCCGTCCGGTGCAAGCTCCACCATAGGTTAATCGTCCCATATCCCTCCGTGGTGAGTTCCACTCTGATGAAAATTCCAGGCCTGGGATAAATCCGGCACTCTTTGCAAAGTGGGAGCCATCTGCTGTCAGCTCCGCCGTGAGATAAAATAACCTACCTCCCTCCGCAGTGGCGACCAGTCTCCTGGAAGCTCCAACCTGGGACCAATCACCCATTCTCCACAGTGGGGAACTTATGGTGTAAACTCCTCACTGGGATCAAATGTCACATCTCACTCACACGGGGGACCGGTCTGCTGTAAACTACACCCTGGAACCAGTTATTTCAAACTCCCTCTGCTGTGGGTCCGCTCTGTTGTAAACTTGACCCTGGAAACAATTGTATTGAACTCGCTCCGTGATGGTGACAGATCAGGTGTAAGCTCCACCCTGGGATCAGTCGTTTCAATCACAATTTTTTGTATGGTCCGTCTGGTATAACTGTCCCCTGAGATTACTAACTAATTTCTCTAAGTGTGGTCCGCCTAGTGTAACTTTCCCACTGGGACCACTTATCCGATATTTTTCCTGAGTGTGATCCAACTAGTAGAATCTCCTCCATCGCCACCATCGTTTGTTCCAGACACTAAGACAGACTGCAGCGTCCCGACACTGGTCCCGTTTCACCAATGTTTTCCAAATTTAAACAGTGCTCGCCCCTCTCCTCTGCCTCCCCCCACACCCCACACCTCCCATGTCCCTGGCGATGCCATTCTCTCTCCTATGTATGCATAATTAATAGGTGGCCGGAGAATCCTCAGTTAGTGACTCTTCCGTCCAAGCAGATGTACCTCTGGTCCCGGGGCAAGATGTGTTCATGAATCATTGTATATCATCCACCTGTGAGGGAGAGAGGAGGAGGAGGGCAAAGCGGGAGGGCCGTGGCGAGGAGAGATGGAGAGGGAGCGGAGGATAACTACAGAGGTCAGTGTGAGAGCGAGAGAAGGAGGGCAACGGAGAACCGGTATGATGGGGAGAGTTGCAGAGAGAGGAGGAGGAGGGCAAAGCGGGAGAGCTGTGAGAGGGAGAGAAAGAGGTCGATGGAGGGCGCGGAAAAATGACGCTGTGACCAATTCAGAGACTTAGTGAGGAGCGGGACACGACTGGCTGCTCAACGCTTCCGGGTATTGATGTTTGAACGTGACGGAGAAGGATGTCAGCGAGGTGCAGGACCTGCACCACTGATGAGGGAGAACGTTACAGCAGCACTCAGAGAGGACACACTGAAGGGCTCGTCTGAGAGAATATCGGTAGAGCTTAAAGTAAGGAAAGTGCAATCACGATGATGGGGCCTCTTCATTCCGGTCCCATCCACCCTTCGAACACACCGTTCACCCACAGGCTTCCCCCCCACCTCCCCTCACCGGCTCTGGTTCCATCTGCCGTCTACCTGTCCCCTAATGATTCCCATTCCCACCTCCTTTACTGATCAGAGTCCAGCACTGGCAGCCCTTTGTGTTCCAGTTTATTTCCCTCCAGCAGCTGTCTCCACACTCACCTCATTCTCCCTCACTGCACCCGCCTCTCTTTTTCACGTTTTAAAATCATGGAGTCAAGGAGTAATATACCATGGATACAGGCTCTTCGGCCCACCTCATCCATGCCGTCCATCATGCTAACCAGGCCAGTCCCATTGTCCCGCATTTGGACCACAACCTTCTGAACCCTTCCTGCCCACGTACTTATCGGAATGTCTTTTAAATATTGTTATTGTAGCTGCCTCAGCCCTTGTCTCTGGCAGCTCATTCCATGCACGCCCCAACCTCTGACAGAAGACGTTGCCCCACAGATCCCGTTCAATGGTTTCTCTCTCATAAACTCAGTGTCACGGAGTCACACAGCACAGAAACAGACCCCACGGCCCAACCCGTCCATGCCGACTGTGTGGTCCAGAGAGCTGGTCCCATCTGCCTGCGTTTGGCCCACAGCCCTCTAAACCTCTCCTATCCTAGTTATCTGCATGGACTCTCAACTTGCCTGATATGCACGGATAAAGAACTATTTCTGGCAGTTCATTCCAAATACGCACTACTCTTTGCGGGAAAAAGCTGTCCCTGGTGTTCCTTTCAAATCTCGCCTCTGGTTTTAACCTTTGCCCTCTTGCTTTAGCACCTCCTCCGTGGGAAAGACACAATGTGCTTTCACCCTGTCGATGCCCCTCATGATCGTATAAACCTCCATCAGGTCACCCCTCAATCTCCGACGTTCCAGGGAATAAAGTCCCAGTCTGCCCAACATCTGCTTGTAATCCCCAAGTCCAAGCAACTTCCTGGTAAAACATGCGCACTCGTTCTAGTTTGATAACATCTTTATATAACAGGAAGAGCAAAGTTGCACACAATATTCCAAGTGCGGCCTCACCATCGTCTGATATAACTGCAACATAACTTCCCAATTCCAATACTCAGCGTCCTGCCTGATGAAGCCCAGCGGTCAAAACGCCTTCTTCAACCCCCTGTCTACCTGTGACCACATTTTCAGCGAACGATGCACTTTCACCCCTCGGTCCCTCTGTTGCATAACACTCCCCCGGGCTCTACCATTCACTGTATAAGTCCTACCATGGCTGAATCTCCCAAAATGGGATACCTCCCATTTATATGGATTTAAATCCATTTGCCTGCTTGATGCAGCAAGGGAAGGATTTCAGGAGAGTCGGGCCAACAGGTGCCCACAAACTCCCCCGTCCAAAAAAGCTAAACAACAAGGCGAATGGAAGGGGCAGGTTTGTTTTTTTTAAATGTAACGCGACAGAACAAGAGATCAAATATTAGATCCCACCTCCACAGAGCATGGACCGTGGAACAGCACAGCACAGTCCCTTCGGCCCACCATGACTGTGGAGAACACGATGCCGAATTAAACTAATTCTCTTCTGCCTGTCCATGATCCATATCCCCCATTCCCTGCATGTTTATGTGTCAATATAAAAGCCTCTTAGAAACCCCCATCGTATCTTCCACCACCAACACTCCTGGCAGTCGGTTCCAGGCACCCACCACTCCCTGTGTAAAATAACTTGCCCCGCACATCTCCTTCCAACGTTCTCCGTCTCACCTTGAACGCATGCCCTCTATTACTTGACATTTCTACCCTGAAATAAAAGATTCTGTCTTTGTATCCCGTCTATTCCTCTCAAAACTTTATAAACTTTTATAATGACCCTTGTAAAGAGTGACACAGAGTTCTGGATTCTAAAATAAGAGGAAACGTGATCTCCACAACAAGCCTTTCAATCCCCAGTGGGATCCTATTTTTTTAACAGTCCGCTATCACTGGGGTTCTCCTATTCCTTCAGAAAATATGAATTGAAGTGTCCAATCGACTTCACTGTGTGCCCCAGTGGGGCGAAGAGATGTTTCACAGTGGGACTTCTCCAGTGTAAATACATATGCGGCAGCACGTCGGCTGTGACTACAGTCCTGTGGAAGGTGATAGGGCTTTCTGTTTAAAAGAATTGGGTGGGGGTTGGGGTGTCAGTTTGTGGGCGGTGGGGTAATTCTCTCTCCTGTGTTTGTTGCTCTCTTTATTGGAGATCCAGTCTCACCAGAAACTACAACTGTGATCTGACCCACGCCTTCATTCCCCTCGTCCAGCTGCACTCGCAGTTACTGGGGCCCATGATTTATTAACGTAGAATACAGAACAGTGCAGCACACGATGTTGTGCCGAACGAATTAATATAGTCATTAAACGCGTAACTGAGGTAATCCCTTCTGCTTACACATCGTCCATATTCCTTCATTTCCTGCACATCCATGTGCCTTTCACGCCTGTATCGTATATACGGTTCATTTGATTTTTATTAATGTGATTGGGAGTCCCAAGATTAGTGATATGTGTGTGTGTGTGTGTGTGTGTGTGTGTGTGTGTGTGTGTGTATGTGTGTGAGATAGAGTGAGATAGAGAGAGAGAAGGAAGTGTGTGTGTGTGTGTGTGTGTGTGTGTGTGTGTGTGACAGAGAGAATGTGTGTGTGTATGTGTGGCCGTATGTATATGTGCGCTCACGCCCGTGTACGTGAGCTACATTACTCAGGATCAGAGGTCTTTTGAAGGCAAGGGTGTGCGTGTCAGTGTTTCTGGGGATGAAGGGAGTGAGGACTGAGAGCAGGGATTGTGTTGGGGACTTGCAGAGAGAAGTGTTCCGCCCGGAATGTCAGGATTAGGCTCATGTCATGGATGTTTCAGTCGTTTGTGTGTGTGGTGTGTGTTTGTGGGACTGCTGGTAGGGGCAGAGCGGTGTGTAGGCTAAGGTCCTGGAGTGTGTTGTTGGGCGTCGGGTAGGGCAGGAGTCCACCCAGGTTGTCAGGAAATGCTTCAGGTGTGAGTAGTGGGGGAAATCATTGTCTGGGTGTGACTGGGGTCTCAGAGCCAAGGGAGAAGAAGATTTCACTGGTGATAGGAGATGATCCTGTCAGGTTTGCAGTTTGAGTTTGAGTCCAGCCTGGTGATATTGCCTAGTTAAATGACCTAGCTAAATTAATCCTAGACTTTCGTGTAATTCTGGTCACCCCATTACAGGAAGGGTGTGGAGGATTTGAGGAGGGTACAGAAGAGGTTCACCACGACACTGCCTGGTGCAAAGGGTGTGAACTATCAGGAGAGTTTGGACAAACTTGGGTAGTTTACTCTGGAGTGGTGGAGGCTGAGGGTATACCTAACAGGTTTATAAAATTATGAGAAGCATCGATCGGGTAGGCAGCCGGTATTTTTTTCCCAGAGTATAAATATTAAGTAGAACATAGAACAAAAAGCGCAATTCAGGTCCTTCGGCCCACAAAGCTGTGTCGAACATGTCCCTAGCCTGGAAATTACTAGGCTTACCCATAGCCCTCTATTTTACTCAGCTCCATATACCAATCTAACAGTCTTTTGAAAGACCCTATCGTATCAGCCTTCACCAACGTTTCTGGCAACCCATTCCACGCACTAACCATTCTCTGAGTACAAAATTTACCCCTGACATCTCCTCTATATGTACTCCCCAGCACTTATGTCCTCTTGTGGCCAGCATTTCAGCCCTGGAGAAAAGCAACTGACTATCTACCCTATCAATACCTCTCATCATCTTATTCCTAGTAGAGGATAGGAATTTAACGTGACAGTGAGAATCTGGTAAAGGAGATGTGTGGATGAAGTTTTTACACAGAGAGTAGTCGGTACCTGGAACGGGCTGTCCGGGGGAGTGGTGGAAGCAGATACGATGGAGACATTTACGAGGATATTATATGGACCCGTGAACAGGCAGGAGATGGAGGAATATGGATCATGGACAGGTAGGTGGGTGAATTTCAGACTGGCATTAAGTACGGCTCAGATATTGTGGGCCGAAGGGCCTGTTGTGTTGCGGGTCTGTACTATGTCCTCCATGTAATCCGAGTGCTTGAATCATTTTTTTTTAAATTTAGTTTCATTCTGCTAATCCTTTCGCCGACAGCTCCAGTAACTCAGAAGTGAGCACAGAAAGACGCAAACAGTTTACATGAGGATGAAGAGTAAAACTACAGACCTCCTCCTGCTCTCTATCTCTGCGTCACTCTGGTTCTCTGACCCCTCAGACCCTTACATATCCGGCTGACCACTAAGATGTGCCCGAGTGTCGGACAGCTGAGCAGCAGAACCACAGCGAGACGGAGAGGCAGATCTCAACACGTTTGGAGCCCCGTCACATTGCACCCTTACAACACACAAATTCGCAGGGATGAGAGACTGAGGGCTTTAAAGTGCATCAAGGTGGATAAATCTCCCTGGTCTGAACTAGTACATTCACAGACCTTCTGGGAAGCTGGAGAAGGAATTGCAGAACAAGTGCAGAGATTTCCGCTTCATCCCTGGCCAGAGGGGAGGTTCTGTAGCACAGGAGAGTGGCTGATGTGGTTAAAAATGGTATCAAAACAAGGCAAGAAGCCACAGTCCAGTGAGTCTGATATCGGTGGTGGGTACATTGCTGGAGGGGATTCTGAGGGAGAGGATCGACAAACATTTCGAGAGATAGGGTCTGATTCGGGACATACAGCACGGCTTTGTGTGGAGGAAGTCACATCTGATAAATCTCTTGGAGTCCTTCTAGGAGCGAACCAAGAGGGAAGGTGACTGTCGGACAGTGGATGTTGTCCATATGGAAGTCTGCAAGGCCTTTGACAAGCATTCTCGTGGTAGGCTAGTCTGGAAGGTTAAGATCGCATGGTATCCGTTTGGGGGGAGGCTATAGCGGCTGGAATTCCTCATGGACTCAGTGGTGGGAAGCAGAGGATGATGGTCGAGGAGTGTTTCTATGACTGGAGGCATTTGACTGGTCGCGTGCCACCGGGATCGGTGCTGGGACCTTTGTTGGATGTGAATGTGCAAGGCATGGTCAGTAATTTGTAGTGGGCACTGTAATAGACAGTGTTGTAGATAGTGTAGCAGGTTATGACAAATTTAAGCGGGGGGTCTTGATCATCTTTGTTTGTGGGCCGAGGATTGGAAACAGCTCACATTTGCTGAATCGCTTCTCAGGTTAATCCCATCCGCATCCACCGGGCTTCTGTTTCCATATGATGTCCATCAGTTAAGGTAACACTGGTACAAATCACCTGATCGGGGGCGTTGATGGGCCAGGGTGAGAGATTATCTGACAGGGGAACGTGACGGAATGGGACAGATGATTATATTCCAAAGTCGACAGACATTCAACAGCCCCATCTTCGCGTCCATTGGTCATTGTGATAACAGTGTGAGAAACTACCCCGAACCCCCGGCCCTGAAACTGCAAACCCTCCCTACCTCTCCCCTCCCCGCTTTTCCCCGTTTCCCAGCACATTTCCCTAATCTGTTTCCACTCTTCATCTTCCTTCCTCATCTGATTCCACCAATTTCAGCCCTTTGTTGCCTCCACTAATCACATGCTGCTGTGCACGTCCCTCCCTCCCCATCTGGTTCACTCTGCCATCCACCCTCCTCCCCAAGATCCACCTATCGCTTGCTGGCTCCCGTATCACTACCACCTCTCCCTCCGCTCCCCCACCCTCAGCACTTTATGCTGGCTACCTGCCCTTTGTCCTCTCAGTCCTGATGCACGGTCTCAACCCGAAACGTCGACAATCCCTTTTCCTCCACAGGCTTTTACGGACCGGCTGAGTTCTTCCAGCGGCTCCTTCCTTGATCCGGGTCCCAGAATCTGCAGTCGCTTTGTATACTTCCAATCTGCCGATTATTTTTTTTTCAACGACCTGATCTTTCAGGTATGCAAACGTTACACCACCGACACTTACACATTCCTCGCACATTGCCAAGCACAGTACTTGCTTCATCCTTCGTAATCCCCTGTGAGGAATCCACTTGCCAGATCAACCTGATTAATCCCTGCAATACCTGAAGAGAGAGTGTCCGACAGAATGGCGGCTGGAGAGAGGACAGGTCTGTTTCAGAGGCAAATGCTTTCAATCTACCGATTAGATTTTTTTTCAATTACCTGTTCCTTCTGGTATGCAAACGTTACACCACCTACGCTGACATATTCCAAATACCTTGCTAAGTACATTAAGCTTTTTGTGACTTGATTAATCCCTCGTAATCCTGTGTGAGGAATCCACTTGACAGACCAGACTTTAAGGTTAACATTAAACGGACAGTGAAGAGTCACAGGATACAGCAGATACCATCGTTTTACAGCCTGCAAGACCATGAAATGTAATTATGCTATCGTATTGTCATTGGTTTATTATTGATACTTGTACCGAGGTCCAGTGAAAAACTTGTCTTGCACATCGATCGTACATGTCAATTCATTACACAATTCAGTTACGTTGAGTTAGTACAGGATACATTTATGTAGTACAGGTAAAAACAATAACAGTGCAGAGCAAAGTGTTACAGCTACAGAGAAAGCGCAATGCAATAAGGTGCAAGGTCACAACAAGGTAGATAGTGAGGTCAGAGTCCGTCTCATCGTATAAGGGAACCGTTCAATAGTCTTATCACCGTGGGGTAGAAGCTGTCCTTGAGCCTGGTGCGACGTGCCCTCAGGCTCCTGTATCTTCTATCTGATGGAAGAGGAGAGAAGAGAGAATGAGCCGGGTGGGTGGGGTCATTGATTATGCTGAATGCTTCACCAAGGCAGCGAGAGCTGTAGACACAGTCCAAGAAGGGGAGTCTGGTTTCCGTGACGCTCTGGGCTGTGTCCACAACACTCTGCAGTTTCATGCGGTCCTGTGCACAGCAGTTGCCGCACCAAGCCGTGATGCATCCAGATAGGATGTTTTCTATCGAGCATTGATCGAAGTTGCTGAGTGTTAAAGGGGACAAACCGAATTTCTGAGGAAGTAGAGACGCTGGTGAGCTTTCTTGGCCGTAGCATCTACGTGATTTGACCAGGACAGTCTATTGGTGATGTTCACATCCAGGAACTTGAAGCTCTCAGCCCTCTCGACATCAGCACCGTTGATGTACACAGCTGCATTTACAGCGCCCCTTTCCTGAAGTCAATGACCAGCTCTTTTGTTGACATTCAGGGCAAGGTTGTTGTCATGACACCATGCTGCGAAGCTCTCTAGCTCTTTCCTGTATTCTGACATTGTTTCTTGAGATACGGCGTGCAACGGTGGTATCATCTGCAAATTGGTAGATGGATTCGAGCAGAATCTGGCCATACAGTCATGAGTGTATACGGGGTAGAGGGCTGAGGATGCAGCCTGGTGGGTCACCAATGTTAACAATAATCGTGTTGGAGGTGTTGCTGTCAATCCTCACTGATTGCGTCCTGTTGGTCAGGATGTCAAGGATCCAGTTACAGAGGGATGTGTTGCGCCCCAGGTCTCAGAGTTTGCTGACGAGTTTGCTTGGGATTATAGTATTGAAGGCAGATCTGTAGCCAATAAACAATAGTCTAAAGTAGGTGTCTTTACTTTTCAGATGCTACAGAGCTGAGAGTAGGGCCAGGGAGGTGGCGTCCGCTGTAGACCTGTTTCAGCGACAGGCTAATTGCAGTGGGTCGAGGTTGCCTGGGAAGCTGGAGTTAATGCGTGCCATGACCAGTCTCTCAGACTAACGGGTGACAGAGCTTTGGAGGGAATATTTGATGGAAGCCAGACACGTTGGGTGATGAATTTTCCATTATTAGTCACATAGCTGCAGGGAGCAGTATTGTGAACTGTAATGAGAATGCTACTTCGGACAATGCCGGAAGAAAATAACACCTCATTTATCACTTGCTGCAAGGAAGGGAGTGGTCAGCGGTAGAGGAGTGTGGTGAGGGGACTGTGTTGAGTTAGAGGAGGCGGAGTGCGGGAAGGATGAAGAAATCGGGAGTGGGGAGTACGACGGGCAGACCGGTGAGTTGTGAGGAAAATGGAGTGGGGAGCGGGGAAATGAGAGAGGTGTTTGAGCACGCAAAATGGATGTCAGGGGGAGTGTGGATAAGATTGGGAGGGAGCGAGTACGTGGGGAGAGTGGGACTGAGGTGACCCCTCACTCCCTCCCCAGCGTCTTCTCCAGCTCAGAAGACATGTCCTTATCCCCGGCACCGGGCAGGAAACACAGCTCGCGGGACTCTCTCCCTCTGCTAGAAGGAACAGTGGCCGTTACCCTAACCAGGACACGTTCTATGATACTCCAGCCTCTTTCTGTCCATTTCCCTTCCACTTGAGAAGATCTCCTGTTCAAGGGACCATGGACAGTGTTCACACACTTCCTGCAGTTCGATCCCTCGTCCGTACAAGGAGACAGAAAACAAGAACCTCGGACCAGTTGGACAAGGATACGGGCTGAGTCTCCCCCAGAACTACCCTCTGGATGCCTTTCCCTGCTTTTCCTGCCCTCACACCGCCCTGTCCATGACCATGAGCCAAATCTGAACTCATCTCAGGGGTGCGAATTCCTCCCGAGATTCAGGTGTAATGAAATCTTCCCACTCTGATGTCTCGGAATGGCAAAGAATATTCGTTCCACAGAGCACAGAAACTGACCATACGGCCCTTGTTGTCCATGCCTACCATCCTGTCAGTACTGATCAAGTTCAGCAGCGTTCTCTGCCATGGCGACTGAAGTGCTTGTCCAATTGTTTCTTACAAGTTGTCACAGCACATTGCAAGTCGTCTCTGGGCGATAACATATCTTCCACAGATCCTCTCTAAACCACCTCAACCTCACCTTGAACAAACGTACTCTGGTCTTAGACTCATTTGCTGTGAAGAACAGTTTCTTATCATCTGCTGTATTGTTCAAACACCACAGATTGTTCAAACTGATGGCTTCTTCTTGTTTCAGGCATTGTATAACTGAAGCGGTCCACACCTTCATACGGCAAGTCCTCGACAGCAGATAGACATGGCCTGATAAAGATGACCAATATTCCTACAAATCAACTGCCAGACGGTGACCATCGGCAACGAGAGGGAGTCCAACTTCCTCTCGTTCACAAGCAATTGGATGATCAAGGTGAAATCATCCGCCACCAAAAAGATCGGAATCACCTTGTTGGGCATTCAGAGAGTCCAGCTGCAAAATCAGTGTGTCTCCAACACCAGGTCAGATACTGGATATCCCGACAACTCAAACTCTTCCCACTGCAAAACATTAGTCTGGAACACGGTTGAATACTTGCCGCTTGTCTGTATGAGGGCAGATCCATAAGCACTCAAGAAGATTGGCACGAACTGCTCCGACTGTGACTGAGCCACACGGAGTCTTGAATTGGTGGATGTGAAGTGGTCTTTATTCGTCACGACAAGCAGGCGGCTTGATGGAAGTACAGAACAATTATGAGAGTCAGATTTATCCCAAGTAGTCAGACTCTTTTTTCCAAGATGGGATCGGTTTAATGTGGCATCATAGTCGGCACAGACATTGTCGGCCGAAGGGACTGTTCCTGTGTTTCTCTGTTTCTCTGTTCTATTCAGGTGTAAGACAAATATAAGGCGGCAACGTTCATTTACTCAGAGCGGACGTTCCTCCTCAATGGTGATTAAGGCAGAGATTATATCCAGGACAAAGTGAGGTACATTTCATGTAAACAAGGTGTGCTTGGTTACTTGTATCCCCGGAGTGGGACACGAGATTACAGGCAGATGAACCGCGATCAGACTGAGTGGAGAATCAGTGTGAAGCCGCCGTTTAAATCTTAGACGATCTGGTAAACCCATTCCTCTACCTATGGTCAAAGGTCTCAAAGACCGTTTTCAAACCTGGCAGGCTAAAGCCCTGAGAGGTCCCCAGGCATTTGATATTTTGTTGCTGAATGTAGCAGATTGGAGGGAATCAGCCAAACAACGTAAGGGGTCTGATGGTTTTTAATCAATATCCCTTTTGCTGGAACAATGCCGGTCCCAATTCACATCCTTCGGTACCGTTCAATAATTTTCATTCTTTGCAGTATCTCAATTGATACACTTAATTGGCGGATTTGTAGTGTAGCAGTTAGCATAACGCTATTAGAGAGCCAGCGACCCGGGATCAATTATGGTCGCTGTCTGTGAGGGGTTTCCACGTTTTCCCCGTGTCTGCGTGGGTTTCCTCCGGCTGCTCCGGTTTCCTCCCACATCCCAAAGTCGTACAGGTTAGGAGCTGAGGGTATGCTATGTTGGCGCCGGACGAATGGCGACACGACCAGGCTGCCCACAGGGCATTCTCAGTTTCTCAAAAAAAGGATCTCACTGTGTGTTTCGATGTACATGTGACGAATAAATAAATAAATGTATCTTTCATCACAACCTGTCACAGAGGACATTTTACTTGACTGACGTAATTGGTTTGTTAATAATTTAAACATCTACATTTTTAACTCTGTTGAAATCTCCCTGTCCCCGTGGAGATCGGTAAATGGTATAAAACCCGGGGAGTGCTCTGTCTCCACATTCCTTTCCGAGAGATTACTTGCCGCACACAGGGATTCATCGCTGGGCAGAGAAAATGGGCAGAGAAACGTACCAAAGTGTGGAGAAAATATTGTACGTGATCATTGCAGTCATTGGAGTTCCTGGTAAGTGAGCAGAGTGATTCATGTTTTTTATCGCCGTGTGTTAACCTGTGTATACCTGTTTATGACCATGTTATTGATGATCCTTGTACAAAAATACATCAGTGATGTCGATCCTGTCAATTCAATATTCTGTTTTTTTCTCATTTTCTGACAACCGAAACGAAACCTCTTTTTGCTCCTGTCACAAACCAGCAACAAAAGAAACACACTGAGCATGATTTAGTGTTAAAAACTATTTTATTAATCACTACTTATGATAATACGTAAAATAAAAGTAAAAAAAATGTTAGTATGTTAGAATTCAAGAATGTTAAACCTCGAACGTTAACCCCAAAACTAAACTCTTCGTGTGTGTGTGTGACAAAGTCCAAAACTCCCAGTTCCTGAATGGTTCTTAAAGTTCAGTTCCGCAAGCCATAAGGTGAAACATGAGCAAGGGCTTCTTCAACAACCACCGTTGTCTGAAGATAAGATGTAGATGTAGAAAAACATAGAGAGAGTACATACGAACTCCAAATGTTCCACAATGGAACCCAAACGACACTTCAGTGTTTACTCGGTAGTGACTTCCTCACCCCGAAAAGCATCCGAACCGTGGTCGTCCACACACAAATACCTGTTTCCTTCTACAGGTCAGCAACAAAGTGAACTCCACCGGATTACTTCCAACTTCCATACATGGATTTCAGTGGCAAACACAGTTATTGTTTCTCATCCATCGATAGAGAAAACAAGCAGGCTGGTGTCTCTCTCCCTTCTCTCTCTCTCTTTTTCTTCTTCTTCTGACTTCTTCAACAACGTCATTACGTCCTTTATCTTCTATTGACGTAGGCACGCCCCACACACACATACACACACACTCTCTATCTTAAAGGGACTTTCACTGAGTCCATAACAACTCCCACCTAAAAAAAAAATTTTCCCAAGAAAATTTTAACCGCGCATAGAGTTAGTAATGTTAATAATTATCACGCTACACAACTACAGACTATCAGATTAGTACAGATACATGTTTCCCATTTAACATCGGGAAAGACAATCAGCAATCACATTATCTTTGCCTTTAATGTGAGTTATCATGAGATCAAACTCTTGCAAAATTAAACTCCAATTTAATAGCCTTCTGTTCTTGTTTTTGACTCGGCTCAGAAACACCAATGGGTTATGATCTGTATACACAGTCAATGGTTTCTGAGCGGTGCAAACATATACACTGAAATGTTGCAAGGCTAAAACAAGCGACAGTAATTCTTTCTCTATGGTGGAATAATTCTTTTGATGCTCATTAAATTTCTTTGAAAAGTAAGCTACAGGATGGTCAATATCATCACAGTCACCCTTCTGCAACAACACAGCTCCTGCAGCTTCATCACTGGTATCTACTGCTAATGAAAATGGCTTTTCAAAGTCAGGTGTTCTGAGCACAGGATGGTTGCATAAAATGGCTTTCAGCTTCTCAAATGCTTCTTGACAAGAATCTGTCCAAACAAACTTTACTCCCTTCTTCTGAAGATTAGTTAGGGGAAGAGCAATATCAGCAAAATTTTTACAAAATTTTCGATAATATCCAACCATTCCCAAAAATCTTCTAACAGTCCTCGTACCTGTGGGAATAGGGAACTCAGATATTGCTTGAACTTTTGCCTGAACAGGAGCTTGCTTGCCTTGACCTACAACATAACCAAGATACGTCACAGTGGCATGGCCAAATTCACTTTTAGCCAAGTTAACTGTAAGGTTAGCCTTGGAAAGTCTTTCAAACAACCTTTCTAACGCAGAGATGTGATCCTCCCATGTATCATTCCCAGTCACTAAGTCGTCAATGTAGGCATCTGTATGTTTTAACCCATGAATCACTGAATTAATCATTCTTTGAAATGTTGCCGGAGCATTTTTCATTCCAAATGGCAAAACATTGTATTCATACAATCCAGAAGGGGTTACAAAGGCTGAAATCTCCCTTCCTCTATCTGTTAATGGAACACACCAGTACCCTTTTAATAGGTCAATCTTTGTAAGAAATTTTGCCTTTCCCACTCTATCTATGCAATCATCCACCCTAGGAATAGGGTAAGCATCTGACTTTGTTACAGCATTCACTTTCCTGTAATCTGTGCAAAATCTAACAGTTCCATCAGGTTTAGGTACAATAACACAGGGCGAACTCCAATTTGAAGTAGAATGTCTAATAATATCATTTTCCAACATGTATTTTATTTCCTGATCAACAAGTTTACTTTTTTCCACATTCATTCGATATGGGTGTTGTTTGATTGGTTTTGCATCCCCAACATCAACATCATGGGTAATTATCGATGTTCTGTTTGGAACATCTGGGAACAGATTTTTAAATTTTAAAATTAATTCTCTCATCTGTTGTTTTTGTGAAACTTGTAAATGGTCCAACTTCGTTTCAAGATTCTCCATGATATATTGGTTTTTCAGTTTCGATGGAACAATATTTGGTCTAAATTGGCCTTCCTCAACATCAACATCAGGCATTCTAGAAACAACCTTTTCACCATCCACCAAGGCCACCACTGAATCCCTCTCATAATAAGGTTTTAGCATGTTTACATGACAGAGTTGTGTTTTCTTGCGTCTATCTGGTGTTTTGATTATATATGTTAGATCAGTCACTCGAGATTCAATAACATAGGGTCCAGAAAAACGAGATTGCAAGGGATTATTTTGGCTAGGGAAAAATACCAATACCTTTTGCCCCACTGCGAATGTCCTAGGCCGAGCACGTCTATCAAAATATGTCTTCATTCTTATCTGGCTTGTTTTCAAATTCTCTCTCGCTAGCTGGCAGACTCTCTCCAACCGAGTTTTAAATTTTTGGACATAGTCCAACAGACTCAAGTGAACTTCCTCATTAACCCATTGCTCTCTTAACAACTCCAAAGGTCCTCTCACCCTATGTCCAAACACAAGCTCAAACGGACTAAATCCGATTGACTCCTGGATCGATTCTCTAACGGCAAACAAAAGTAAATGGATACCTTCGTCCCAATCCTTGGTGTTTTCAAAGCAATAAGTCTTCAGCATATTTTTGAGAGTAGAATGAAATCTCTCCAGAGCTCTTTGAGATTCTGGGTGATATGCAGATGATACAATCTGCTTTGCTCCCAGCTCATAGACTATTTGTTGAAAAATTTTTGACATAAAATTACTACCTTGATCAGATTGGATTTCTTTTGGCAAACCAAACAAGGTAAAAAATTTTACAAGAGCCTTTGACACCGTCTTGGCCTTAATATTTCTAAGGGGTATTGCCTCTGGAAATCTAGAAGTGGCACACATGATGGTTAACAAATACTGATTTCCAGTCTTAGACTTTGGTAAGGGGCCAACACAGTCCACAATCACCTTCGAAAAGGGTTCACCAAAAGCAGGAATTGGTTTCAATGGAGCCACAGGGGGTTTTTGATTTGGTTTACCTACCATCTGACATGTGTGACAGGTTCGACAAAACATCACCACATCTTTTCTCAAACCAGGCCAATAGAATTGTTTCAAGATCTTCCCTACAGTTTTATTCACACCAAAATGACCACCCAAAGGCATACTATGGGCCAGGTTTAAAATCTCATCCCTATAAACTTTTGGAACAACAACCTGATGAATAACTTCCCATTCCTCAGTAACAGGAACATGAGGAGGTCTCCATTTCCTCATTAACACTCCATTTTTGACATAGTATCCAGTTGGCACCTTTTCAATCTCCTCACATGAGAGTGCTTTTTCTTTCAATTCTGTCAACTCAGGGTCCTTTGTCTGTTCCACCATAAAATCCTTCCTCGACAAAGACAAATCTTTAAATTCATGCTCACTGTAAGGATGTTGATCCTCCAGTGAAGACAGAAAAGTCTCAGATAAGGCATCAAAATTTTCTTCCTGTTTAGGACTGTCACAAGGAACTACATCAGACTGCACCGGACTGTCTGTCTTGGCTAATTCTTTAGCTCTAGCTCGAGTCACCGCACATGATGGGTAAACATCTGAATCATCCTCAGACTCATCAATCCTTGGTTTGGTTGTTAACCGTACCACAGGATCACTTTCTCCATTTGCAAGGTCATTTCCCAATAACAAAGAAACTCCTTCCACTGGCAAACTAGGTCTTATCCCTATCTCGACTGGTCCTTCCACGAACTTTGACTTTAAAATCACCCTGTGAAAAGGGACAGACATGGTCTCACCTGTAACGCCTCGTACTAGATTTACTTCACCAGTGTCACTTTCTTCACCAAAATTTAAAACACTGTCCAGCAAGAGAGATTGACTAGCCCCAGTATCTCTAAGAATTTTCACTGGCACTTGGGGTGACTCATCATTCAGTGAAACAAAACCCTCTGATACATACGAACGGAATTCCTTTCTCACCTCCTCCAACTTTTCCGCTTTTCCCTCTTGCAAGGACTGATCTTTAACAGCATCTCCTAAACCTTTTTGATTTTTAATTGCCTGAAAGCAAGCATTGGGCCCAGCTTCCTTCTTTTTCTTCAAAAGGGCACAATTAGATATCACGTGGCCAGGTTTCCTACAGTAATAACAAGTACGCTCAACAGGTTTCTCCAGCCCTGGCTTCTTTTCATCTTTTCCTTTTTGATTACCTCCCAATTTAATCTCCGGTTTACCTGGATTGTCTTTGTAACTCTTTTGAAAGGTTTTAGGTTGTCCCCATTTGGATTTATGGGTTAAAGCATAATCATCTGCCAACCTAGCAGTTTCTTGTAAAGTTTCCACTGCCTTTTCATTTAAATATGTTGTTAATTCAGCTGGAACACATCTTTTAAAGTCTTCCACTAGTATCAGTTCTGTCAATTTATCATAATCCCCATCTACATTTTTAGCCAGGCACCATCGTTCAAAACATATTCTCTTTCCATTGGCAAATTCCATATAAGTCTGATCTGCAGATTTCCTCAAGTCTCTGAATTTTTGTCTATAAGCCTCAGGGACCAATTCATAGGCCTTCAATATAGCTTGTTTTACCTTGGTATAATCAGCTGCATCCTCAGCAGACAAAGCAGAATAAGCTTTTTGAGCTTTACCTTTAATCACACTCTGTACCATAAGAGCCCATCCTTTCCTTGGCCAGTTTGAACTCACAGCAACCTTTTCAAAATGTTGGAAATACTGATCAACCTGATCTTCTTCAAACGGAGGGACTAATCGAACCTCCCTGCTGGCTGAAAAACCATCATCAGAATCAGATTCCAAACTCTCTCTTGCTTCATTTGTAACTCATGCTGCCTCTGTTTCTCCTTCTCCTCACTATCCAGCTCCATCCTCTTCAATTCCATCTGCTTCATTGCTAGATCAGCCTCTATCTTCATCTGAGTTAGCTTTTGTTCGGCCTCTATCTTTAACTGGGTCTGTTCTTGTTCGGCCTCTAATCTCTTCTGTTCTTGTTCAGCTTCTAATCTCTTTTGCTCTCGTTCAGCTTCTATCTTTAACTGGGTTTGTTCTCGTTCAGCTTCTATCTTTGCCAGCTGCACCTGTGCCTCAGAAATTGCTATTTCACTGCCAGGAAACTGTTTTAACACTTCCTTCTCAAACACCTTCTTTTCCACATAATGGCCAGCTATCAGTCTCTGAATATCTGCCTTTCTCATAGACTGCTTTACTTCTGTAAGGTTTAGCCTTGTAGCAATCTTTATCAAATCATCCTTTTTCGCCACCTCCAATCCCTTTTGGGTTGGTGACTCCAAAAATGCCTTAATATCCATTGCTGCTGGTTTCCACACACACAAGCCAATTAAAAAGAATTTATCAGACCTTCCTCAAAAATCTTTGGATTGAATCCCGAACAAATCTCGTCAATCTGGGGTACAATCCCAGACGACACTCGTTAACCTTGGGAACTATCCCGGACCAATCTCGTTAACCTTGGGAACGATCCCGGACGAGCCCCCAATTTTGTCACAAACCAGCAACAAAAGAAACACACTGAGCATGATTTAGTGTTAAAAACTATTTTATTAATCACTACTTATGATAATACGTAAAATAAAAGTAAAAAAAATGTTAGTATGTTAGAATTCAAGAATGTTAAACCTCGAACGTTAACCCCAAAACTAAACTCTTCGTGTGTGTGTGTGACAAAGTCCAAAACTCCCAGTTCCTGAATGGTTCTTAAAGTTCAGTTCCGCAAGCCATAAGGTGAAACATGAGCAAGGGCTTCTTCAACAACCACCGTTGTCTGAAGATAAGATGTAGATGTAGAAAAACATAGAGAGAGTACATACGAACTCCAAATGTTCCACAATGGAACCCAAACGACACTTCAGTGTTTACTCGGTAGTGACTTCCTCACCCCGAAAAGCATCCGAACCGTGGTCGTCCACACACAAATACCTGTTTCCTTCTACAGGTCAGCAACAAAGTGAACTCCACCGGATTACTTCCAACTTCCATACATGGATTTCAGTGGCAAACACAGTTATTGTTTCTCATCCATCGATAGAGAAAACAAGCAGGCTGGTGTCTCTCTCCCTTCTCTCTCTCTCTTTTTCTTCTTCTTCTGACTTCTTCAACAACGTCATTACGTCCTTTATCTTCTATTGACGTAAGCACGCCCCACACACACATACACACACACTCTCTATCTTAAAGGGACTTTCACTGAGTCCATAACACTCCAACTTACGGGATCCACTCGACTGTCGTTCTTGCCTGAAGTGGCACCTTGCCCGGAGTTGTCCCAGTGCTCGGGCGCTCTCCGGGAAGGTGTGACTGGAAGGATTTTACATTCTGATGTTCACTGTTACTGAGTTATTGATCAGAGTGAACACCTGATCCTGTGGACGTACCTCACAGTGGAATCTGTCACAGTCAATCATTGGGTCCGAACAACTGAACAAGTGTCCAAGCATCTACTGGAGTGTCATTATTGAACTGAACTCACTGTGGAATTAATCCATTAATGGAGCCGCTCTGCTGCAGTCTACGAAGTTATCCCTGCCTTCCCTCTGAAACCTTCCTCGGTACCATCAGATGCTGAGTTTCCCGAACGTGGTTACGCTCGGCTGGATGCAGTTAGATTTGTGAAACCGGCTTCATCAGAGACTGTAACCAGGATTAATTATTGAAAAGGGTCATTCCACCTCTTGTAGCGGATGGCAGCTCGTTTCCTCCCCGCCGTTTACCCCACCCTTTACAATATCAACTTACCACTGAAGCACTCAGGTTGGACACGGTTGGATCCGTGTCTGCTGTTATCAGGTTTGCAGCCACGTACCGACTCCCAACACTCCTGATCTTCAGCTGAAACCCGAGCCTGTGTTCTGCCCCGGAGAATGTGTTCAGTAATGCCCTGTGTCTACTCTCTTCTCATTCTGCAGTGAATTTACTAGCGATTGTGATCCTGTCCCGGGGAAAGTGCGGCCTCTGCACTTGCACCACTCGCTACCTGGTGGCCATGGCAGCGGCTGATCTACTGATCATTGTCACTGATGTTATTTTGTATCAGATCAATAATCAATACTTTCCGCGAAATTTTTTGGACATCACCCCTGTGTGCACGGTTATACTTACAGTGAGGGTTGCAGCCACCGACTGTTCTGTCTGGTTCACCGTCACTTTCACTTTTGATCGATTTGTCGCCATTTGTTGCCAGAAGCTGAAAACAACATATTGCACCGGGAAAACTGCGGCTGTGGTTCTGTCAACAACCGGCGTTCTGCTGTGTCTGAAAAACATTCCCCGTTACTTCACATGGGAACCCAGATGGAAAATTGATAACGTACCGTGGTTCTGTGCAATGATGGACAGTTATTACACTGACCCCGGGTGGGTGGGATATGACTGGTTCGACACGGTTTTAACTCCTCTGCTCCCTTACGCTATAATTCTGCTGCTCAACGCTCTGACAGTCCGGCACATCTTAGTGGTCAGTCGAGTTCGTGAGGGGCTGAGGGGTCAGATCAAGGGGAACAATCGCAGTGACCCGGAGATGGAGAGCAGGAGGAGGACTGTGGTTTTACTCTTCACCCTCTCCGGCAGCTTCATCCTCCTGTGGCTGACGAATGTTATAGAATTCGTCTATTATCAGATCTCAGGAACAGCAGCAGTTCCGAATGACTCCCAGCTGATTTTCAACCATGTTGGGTATTTGCTGAGAAATTTCAGCTGCTGCACGAACACATTTATTTACGCGGTGACTCAGTCCAAGTTTAGGGAGCAGGTGAAGAGCGCGGTGAAATATCTACTCACATCAGTGCTTCAGTTCATTCGTAAAGCCGCCCCCAAACCATGAGCACAACCCAGAGGTGGCCGCAGTGCCCCCAGTCCAGGCTCCAGCTCCTCACTCACCGCCTGATCTCCCAGGTGTCAGTCCCGGGGTGGTTGTCCCAGTTCCAGGACAGCAGGGACATCACAGCGACATCTGTCATATTTCCCCAATGTTTCCATCTGCCTCTGCAGCGGGGACCGTCCGGTGAAGACTCCACCCTGGGACCGATGGTCCCGTCTGCCGAGGCAGTGGGGACCGTTGGGTACGGGCTCCTCCCTGGGACCAATGGAGCCATCTCCCTCCGCAGTGGGGACAGGTCAGGTAGAAGTTCGTCACTGGGACCAGTATCTTCCGAACCCACTCCGCAATGGAGATCGGTCTTGTGCAAATTCCACCCTGGTACCAGTAATCCTGATCCACCTCCGCACTGTGGACCATCTAGAGTTACCTCCGCCCGGGAGCAACAGTTTCAAACACCCCCAACAGTATGGTCCGTCTGGCACAATCTTCCGCCGAGACCACTGTCTAATCTCCCTCAGTGTGGTCCGTCTGGTAATAACCTTCCCCCCTGGGACCGATTGTCCTTTCTCTCTGCGGAGTGTGGTACAACCCTTCGAATCTCCCCCATCGCGGCCGCCGTTTGTTCCAGACACGAAGACCGTCCGCACCGTCCCGACACTGATCCTGTTTCACCAATTTATTTCCAAAGTTAAACAGTGACCACCCCTCCCCTCTCCCTCCCCCCACACCCCACACGTCCCATGTCCCTGGCGGTGCCAGTCTCTCTGCTGGGTCTGTACAATAAATAAGTGGCTGTAGGTTCCTTGGCTTGTGTCTCTTTTGTAGAAGTAGATGTAGCCCAGGTCCCGGGGCGGTTTTTCTGAGGCACATACTTTCTGATCATTGTATATCACCCAGATGTGGGGGCGACAGAGAGAGAAAGAGAGAGAGAGTGTGTGAAAGGAGGGGGGTGTGTCATGGGAAGAGAGGTAGAGGTGCAGCGCAGAGGGAGTAGAGTGATGGGGAGAGAGGGAGAGGTGTTGAGCAGAGGGAGGAGTGTGATGGAGAGAGAGGTGTAGCGCAGAGGGGGAAGTGCGAGGGAGAGAGAGGGAGAGTTGGAGAGCAGAGGGAGGAGTGTGTTGGGGAAAGAGATAGAGGTGCATCACAGAGGAAGGAGAGCGATGGGGAAGGAGAGTGAGGTGTGGAGCAGAGGGGGAAGTGTGAGGGGAGAGAAGGAGTGGTGTAGAGCAAGGGAGGGTGCAATGGAGAGAGGGAGAGGTGTTGAGCAGAGGGAGAGTGCGATGGGGAAAGAGGCGAGCTGCAGAGCAGGATGATAACGAGGGTGCAGTGACACAGAGACGGACGGAGGGGAGGGGTGTGGGTATGAACGCCAAGGGGTGAAATTGCACGCACACACCTCCCTTACTTCCTGATGTGACACACGTAGTCACACATAGTCGAGATCCCCATGTGACTGATGAAATCGAAGAGCTGGTACTCTGCAGGAGCAAGCACGTATCAGTGGGATGGGACGTTCCGTGGATGCCAAGACAGGAGGCGATGGGAGGGGTGTGTACACACCAGACACCAGTACACAGGGGGACTGTGGGGAGTGGTGTTTGCACACCAGTCGTCAGTCCACAGGTGGAAGCTGTGGGGAGGGGTGTGTACAAACCAGAAACCAGTACACAGGTGCACAGCGGGGAGGGGTGTGTACACATCAGACGCCGGTACACAGCGGGACGGTGGGGAGCGGTTTGTGCACACCAGACATAAGCACTCAGGCTGACGGTGGGTAGGGGTGCGTACACACCAGACATCGGTTCACCGGCGAACGGTGGGGTGGGATGTGTACTCACCAGACGCTTTTGAGGAAGTGAAGGGTTAAGAATTGCAACCATACCTATATTTCTCTAGCAAGCTGCTGACCCACTAGTTAAGATGGAATGTTAAGTATGTTAACTGCCTTTGTTTCGGGTAATGGACCATTCCGTTATGTCAGACTGTGGCGATACTGGGTGTAATTAACATCGAGGTGGAGGCTTGGTCTGAACAATGAAGGGTGATACCTGCCTTTGAATGCCTTGATTATAACTCAATTAAAGGTGTGATAGCTGCCTCTGGATCCAGTTAGATTGACTGAAACTCGCGGCTCCGTATGCATGGGATGTGCGTGACTATTTCTGTATAAATGTCTGTAGCCATTTGTGCAGGGAGAACTCGGGGAGCGCCTCTTAGTGAGTGCTGAAGAGAATTCTCCTAGCGGTGCACTGCTAATAAAGGTATTTGTTCGTCTACCTCGTGGCAATGTGTTACTTACAGCGGACAGAAGGGGAAAATTAAAAACGGGACGACAATTTGGCTAGCTAGCCAGTAGTCCAAGACGAGGTTTCGGAAGCGGCGTGAGCGACTGACGGGGATAACGACCACCTGAGACGGACGGGCCCACAAGGTACGATTCACCTTGATCCCTCTCAGGCAGTCGGACACCTGATCGATCCCTTCGCTTATCGAAAATCCTCTGACGGACTCCTCGCGAACCTGTCCGAGTGCCACAGGTAAGGAGGGGTTCGAGTCCCCAGTTAAGTTAAGTTCTGTCGGGGTTCGAGTCCCCAGTTAAGTTCTGTTCGGGGTTCGAGTCCCCAGTTTTGGTTCCGGGGTTTTAAGTTTGTGAATTTCAAGGTTCTGTGCTCTAAGTTCTGAAATCGGTTCTCCGATACTACCACCCTGCCTTTGACAGGTTCCTAAGAGGGGAAATCCCCAAAGGAAGGTCAGGAACCTGAAGTGGGTGAAGAAAGGAGACCGATATTATAGGTAATCGCAGCGATTCGTACCGTCCGATCGGGAAGAATACAAAATGGGACAAACTCTCGATAAGTCTGGGTCCAATACCCCACTATCTAAGTTATGTAAAGACGATCAGAAGAACGAGAGTAACTTCCGTAAATTATCAGCATGCCTCAATAAGAAATTGGGAAACGAAATATGGCCACTGGGGGGAACTTGGGACGTAGATAAATGCCTAAAGGCAGAAAAGGCAATTTGGGAGCGGAATACAGGGGAAGATTGGAAAATATTAATGTCCACTTGGAGAAAAACGGCCGAAGACCTAACAAATAAATCTAAGCAGGCTAGCTGGGAACATAATGCGAGCAGAAGGAGAATTAGTGTGTGTGATGAACAGGGAAATCTTAAGAGTTGGGAAGTCCTGAAGTCTTAGTGCGGACACCACGATGCTGAAAGGAGCAGAAGGGAGAGAGAAGAGGTAAATGATGTGTCTGAGGAGAAACGCAGAAACAAAAATAAAAGAAGTAAGGATAAAATAGAGGTACCTCCCGACATGTCTGGAGTGCCCCTGTTGTTCCAAAGTAATGATACGGACGAAGAGGAGAAGGATTGGATGGTCCTACCCACAGCCCCTACCTACCACCCCCCCCCCGTTTCATTGCCGCCCCCATATAATGCGGCTAGCCCGCAAGCCGTCCCGTCCTTACCACCAGCGACTGCTAGCCAAGTCCCGCCCCCGGGACAAGTCCATGGTCCTATTTGCGTCCCGAACCAGGGTGCAACTTAGACGAAGGGAAAGCCCACAGACGGGTGGCTCTAAGGCCACAGACAAGCGACGAAACTTTTTGGCAGGGGACAGTCCTGCAATAGATTCTCAGACGGACACCGACTCTGATTCTGCCACTGATTTTGGCGACCCTGCAGATCACAGCCCACCACCCATGTGGAACGAGGTTAAGGGAGCCAAGGTTAAGAAACAATTCCCCAACAGAAATGTTCCCAATCCCGATTCAGCCCAAGCCAGCGCTAATCCTACAATCCAAATTTACACCCCTTGGAAGCCTCAGGAGATGTGCTATGTCATGAGTCAGGCGCCCTTCCGTAAAACCAACCCGGAGGATTTCATAGATTATGTGATAGGAACAATTCAGATGTACCAGGCCGCCCCAATACCTTTTCAGTCGTTGTTGCATGTCCCTTACAACTAATGACGTGGCACGGTGGAAAGAACACCTGGGGAACTATGCCGACTGGACAGCATTTCAGGCGGCCGTCCGACCTCAGTACCAGGTGGCCAATATTACAACTGCTCTTCGAAAATCCCTTTAACAGACTATTGACATAACTAAGGTTTTAGAATGCCGACCGAAACAGGGTGAGGACGGCCCAGACTTTTGGGACCATTTCTGTTCACTTTATGGTACCTATGCGGGGGACGATGCCTAACACAGATGCAATGCCTTCCCCCCAGTTTAACGCCCTCCTATTACAATGTATCCCTGAGGGACTGGCGTCAGCTATCCGCACTAATGACATGATCTGGCCTGACCACACACGACAAGCCATGAGGAGGGCGCTAGTCAACTTCTGGAGTAACGGCCGCGATTCGAAAGCCACAAAAGTAAAATAGGAAATGGTCCAGAGACCCCCTCGGCCCCAACCTCCCTACTTCGACAGTACGAGCTATCAAATGGAGCGGCAATTTTGCGTTCCAGAAGGGGTTGACCGGTCCAATAAAGGATACCCACTGTACCCCAATGACTTAAGAGCCGCAGTGTACGGGCCCCCTTGTGGTCCACCACCACCACCCTCTCATAATTACCTAGGACCCAGGGGACCCCAACAACCTGCACCGGCGAGCGCCAGGCCGACAAGATGCTACCTTTGTGGGGCACCTGAATATTGGCGGAGGGACTGCCCCCAACACCGTCATCGGCAGACGAGACCCCCAGGTAGACGACAACCTTTTTCAACCAACAACCCGTTTTCTGTCTGACTAGCCGTGGTGAGTAGCCTTTCCATATACCCTGCCCTCACCGACAACCCGGACGATGAACCCATCGTCAATTTCTTAGTTGAAGGAAAGCCGATTCCCTTTATGATAGACACGGGAGCAAATACTTCGACCCTCGAAGTCCCTTGTATTGCCCAGCATGATTTTAAACTGTCCACTGCTTCAGTTCCATTGAGCGGGTTGGAGGGACAGGAAAGATCCTACCCCTTAACTGAACCCTTAAAAGTTAAATTTGAAGATCGGGAATGCCTGATCCAGTTTGCGGTAACCACAAACCTGGGGGTTAACCTAGCCGGGAGGGACCTGCTCTGCTTCCTTCTACTCAAAATGCAATGCCTGGATGAAGGTATTACCATTACTGGTCCTAAAACGCATAGGATCCTCTGGATTCATCAGCCTCCTCAGTGGTGGACGGTGAACTTCACGAGCAGCGATTATGACCCACTCTTGAAAACCACTGAGCCGCATATGATATTAGCTTATGACCCCACCGGGGCCTCAAGAGAGCTAAAAGGGTTGTATGCGCCTCTCCTGGGTAGCATGGTGACCGTCACTATTTTAGGGGAAGTAGTGGGGAAGGAGGGGGCAGCATTTCTAATCCAAGTGCCTAATGAATTGTGGAATCAGTCAGGCTTGATGTCCCCTCACAGTACCCTGTCAGTTAACAAAAAACATAAACCGAAGGAACCATGATTCCTAGCCCACCGGCTTGAGGTACAGGCAGACAAAGGCCTTTTCGGGGTTCCTCAGGCTCTGCCAGAGCGGACCCTGACTTATTACCTCGTCCCTTTTCCGGTGACGGGCTGTTCACACCATCAGCAGCCCCATCTACATCCTTCGGATGAGCCCACCCCCGATTTATGGGCCGCATCGAAGTCCGAGGTAGGGGACACCCCAGTGACCCCAGTCCAGATCCATGTACGACCGGGAGCACTACTGCCTTCCGTCACACAGTATCCCCTTCGGAGAAAGGCAGTCGACGGAATAACCCAGTTAATAGATTCGTTCTGCAACCAGGGCATCCTGGTTCCTTCCAATCACCTTGTAACACTCCTATTTTATCCGTCCCAAAACTCGGACGGACAGAGTGGCGCCTTATACAAGACCTACGTAAGATCAACAAGATAGTAGAGCCACTACATCCCATGGTCCAGAATCCAGCTACCATTCTCAGCAGTATCCCTGCCGACTCTTGCTTTATCACCATTGTGGACTTGCAGCATGCATTTTTCGCAATTCCCCTCTCTCCCTAGCAGTACCTGTTTGCTTTCACCTTCCAAGGTCAGCAATACACTTGGACGCGCATCCCACAAGGTTTTATACACTCCCCGCCTATTTTTTTCCCACGTTTTACATAAACAACTCCAAGGGTTGCACCTTTCTGATAAATCCACCGTTGTCCAGTATGTAGATGACCTTTTACTAGCAAGCCCCTCTGAGCCCGCCAACATCGCGGACACGAATAGACTACTTAACACGTTCCACTCTTGGGGATACGTAATACCTCCAAAGAAAGTAAAACTAACCCAGCGCCAGGTGAAATTTCTGGGCACCGTCTTAAGTACTAACGAGTGGCGGCTCACTCCTGAGCGTATTGCACCCATCATTGCCACCCCACCGCCCACTACCCCAAAGGTTATGTGCACCTTTTTAGGTTTAGTAAATTTCTGCAGGCAGTGGCTACCTAACGTGGCGCTCCTTACTAAGCACCTCACACCTCTGGCCTCAAGCCAGTCTGTGGGACCCTTCGAACTTACGAAGGAACAAAGGGAGGACTTTGATAGCCTCAAACAGGCCCTTGCCAGCGCCCCGGCCTTGGGACGCCCTTTGTATTGTCGCCCATTTCAGCTCTTCGTGAATGTCCTAGAGGACTGCGCTACAGCCGTCCTTACTCAAACCCATGGGGATAGGAAAAGACCGGTGGCATACTACTCCACTCGGCTGGACCCAGTTGCAAGGGAACTTCCACCATGCTCACAGATGCTTCCAGCCATTTATTCCCCAGTAACAGCAGCCTCCAATATAACCCTGCAACAGGCAGTGGTGATTTATTCCTCCCATACAGTAACGGCACTCTTAACCTCTCACCAGACGCAACACCTTACCCGGGCCCGCTTAAACAGATACGAGGTAGCACTCCTGAATAACCCACTCCTCACTTTTGCCTACTGTACGACCATTAATTCTGCCACCTTTCTAGAGGCCCCACTTGAGGATCTTGTGGACGCACCTCATGCCTGTCTAATGCGTAACCACTTTTTAACTGCACCCTGTCCGGACCTTACAGATAAGGCCATCCAGTCAGCCGACTTAAACCTGTACGTCAACGTAGTTCCTACATTTCTGAACAGGGTACCCACCTTCGTAGCTATGCCGTGGTAAACGACGCCCAGAGTGTGGAATCTGCATCTCTGCAGCCTACAGTCTCTGCCAAAAAGCAGGACTCTTTGCCCTGACCCGACCTTGCATTTTAGCCAAGGACAAAGTAGCTAACATCTTCACTAACTCCCGCTATGCTTTGGAGTTGCCCATGATTTTGGCCAACTCTGGGCACACAGGGGATTTCTGCCCTCTACAGTTAATCCCATACATAATGCGGCTTATGTAAAGAACCTCCTCCAAGCCATCCTCCTCCCAAACAAATTGGCCATCATTAAATGCTCCACTCACCTTTCAGATGCCTCCCCAGTAGCCCAGGGCAATAACAGGGTAGATACAGAAGCGAAATTGGCAGCACACGAGAGGTCTAAAGTCGTTTCCACTGTGGAAAATCAAGCAGTTGTTTGCAAGTCAAAGATAGCAATGCCGGGCACCCCAGACATGGTCACTGTGCAGCACTTACAGGGGGACGCCCCTGACTCAGAAAAACAAATGTGGAAGGCGCACAGGTGTACGCACTCTGCGCCACACGGCCTCTGGGTTACTCCAGTCGGTCAAGTCTGTATACCTGATTCTTTGTTACTAATGCTTATTGACTGCCTACATTCTGACACCCACCTTGGCAAGGATGGAATGAGTAACATTTTATTACGTACCCGGTGGATACGTACCAGATTGGAGGAAGAAGAACAAAGCAAAATACAGTCGTGTTTGATATGCCAACAAACCAACACTGGGAAAGGGGTGAAGTGCACCCTAGGCAAAACCCCTTGCCAGGTGGTCCTTTTGAATGTATACAACTCGACTTTATTGAATTACCGCGTGTACATTGTTACAAGTGCTGTCTCGTTATTCTTGATGTATTTAGTAGATTGATTGAAGCTTTTCCAACTACCAACAGTAAGGCCTCAACTGTGGTAACGTTATTGCTTACAGAGGTTACACCAAGGTTTGGGGTACCCCGACGGATAAGTACTGATAATGGCCCCAACTTCATAGGGAAATAAATAAGGAATTGTGCGAGCCACTGCATATCGAACAGCAGTTCCACTGCACCTACCACCCTCAGTCAGCGGGTGTAGTAGAGAGCTGACAGCACCATTAAGAATAAACTAACCAAATTAGTGTCAGAGACAAGTCTAAACTGGTTGAAGGTTCTCCCCTTATCATTTTACCATATAAGAATCCCCCCACCCCACTCGGCCACCGGGGTATCGGCTGCTGAAATCGTCTGTGGGCGTCCGGGAAGAACCCCATGGGACGCCACCACCCAACCCCCCACACAGGTTGACCTTAATATCATGGGGGGATGAACTACAAAGGTATTTCACACAACTTGCGTCCTCTTTAAAGTGTCTTCATTCGCAGGTGGAGAGCGCCTTTAAACCACCTGAAGAGCAGAACACGGAATTGCCTTACCTGGACATCAGACTCGGTGCTGATACAGGATTGGGAGCATCCTAAACTGGAACAACGGTGAAAGGCCCCTCCAGATACTGCTCCAAACACCGACAGCCGTGAAAGTAAAAGGTCAGAAATGCTGGATTCGTCTGAGCGACTGTAAACGATGGCCACCGGAGGAAAGATAATACTTCTTAAATTCGGACTCCTTACCATTACCAGTACTCTTGTGTGGGCGTTAGAGGATAATTTGTTTTACAAAATACATATGCAGCTACATGGTAATCGCACCGTTTGTTACCCCCTTGGCAGAGTCAGTGGAAGGTCTTTTTGTAGCCACACCAAGCTGGAGCCCCAGGGCCCTCTTAAGGTATGAATTTTCAAAAACAAAGTGTGTTGGACAGACGGGAACTTACAGGAGGGTGATGCCGGGTAAATGCTCGCAAGGAACAGTAACAGGACCTAGCAGTACAGCCCACTACCAGTCCTCCTCCCACTGTTTCACCGGCATAGGGTGGGGTTGTGGGCTAGCGATTGTACAGCATACGATAGCATGTGCCACCACTACCTGTACAGAGAGGAATTGCGGGTTTAAAGGGGGATGGTTTAGCTGTGAGTGCGCTTCCACCAGGTGTGTTACGTTACTTGCAGGAGAGCGATGGGTTTGTGGGGAAGGGAACGGGACCCACGTGAGATTGTCTAATGTCTGTTTAGAATGGCTAACAAGGGAGAATTTCCTGAGGGAGCATGGGAGAGCTGTTGCTGGGGTCTCTTGGTATTCTCAAATGCCCAGTCCACGGCAATCGGGTAATGTAACCTGCTACCGGGCGAAGGAAGGGTATGTGTTCCTCTTTAATGGCACTTACACCACAGCCACCCCCACTCTGCCAGCCTGGTTTGTAATGGAAACGATCGGGCCGTTCACGGTCCCCTGCCCCCAGAAGGCTCATGTCCGACGAAGACTTGTGGTGCGGTCAGTTAGTGAGGAGTTCTGTGAGGACTGGAGGGATCTTAGGTCATTTGGATCTCCCTTAGCATCGTTAGGCTATGGATTCTTGGGTACTTTCTCTCTGGGGGGTTCGGCAGGAACTATAGCCGCAAAAAACCGGAACTACCTTATTTGTGGACTGATTGCACTGGGAAACAGTGCTATGAAGGGCCTGAAAGCGGTGAACCGGGAACTGGCGGAGCTTCGACTTTATGCCCAGCAGACCCCGTATGCTGTGGACTACCAGTTGGCTCAGAAAGGAGGAGTACGTGCCATAGTTGGGGACAAATGTATCACCAACGTGAGAGACGAGTCCTACAACATCTCCCGTGCCATTCAGGACACTGAGAAGCAAGTAGATAGCTTTAGGCAGGGATTTACAGGAGGCACAAGTTGGTTGGTGTGGCTACTCTGAGGGTCGTGGGCATCATACCTGCTGCATGCAGCTGTGGGACTAAACGTGATTATAATAGTATGCTGTGTGGTGCTAGCCTGTCTAAATACTTGTTGCAAGGTCCTTATTAATAAGCTCTCGGCCCTGTTCTCAGCGCCGCTCTAGTTTATCATGAAATGATAAAAAGGAGGGAATTAGCAAGTGAAGGGTTAAGAATTGCAACCATACCTGTAACTGGTAAACAAAAAATATATATATATGCATTTATATTTCTCTAGAAAGGACTAGCAAGCTGCTGACCCACTAGTTAAGTTAGAAAGTATGTTAACTGCCTTTGTTTCGGGTAATGTACCATTCCGATATGTCAGACGGTGGCGATACAGGGTGTAATTAACATCGAGGTGGAGGCTTGGTCTGAATAATGAAGGGTGGTACCTGCCTTTGAAAGCCTTGATTATAACTCAATTATACTAAGACAAGAGGTGTGATAGCTGTCTCGGGATCGCTGTAGCTTGACCGAAACTCGCGGCGCCGTTTGCATGGGATGTGCGTGACAACTCCTGTATAAATGTCTGTCTGCCCTTTTGCAGGGAGAACTCGAGGAGCGACTCTTAGTGAATGCTGAAGAGAATTCTCCTAGCGGTGCACTGCTAATAAAGGTATTTGTTCGAATTGACCTCGTGGCACTGTGTTACTTACAGCGGACAGAAGAGGAAAATTAATTTCGGGACGACACTAGTACACAGGGGGACGGTGGCGAGGGGTTCGTACACACCAGACACCGGTTCACAGGCGAACGGTGGGGGTGGGGGTGTACTCACCAGACACCAGTACACAGGGGGACCGTGGGGAGCGGTGTGTACACACCAGACACCAGTGCACAGGGGGACGGTGCGGAGTGGTGGGTACACACCAGACATCAGTACGCAAGGGAACGGTGGGGAGGGGTGGTACACACCGGACACCAGTACACAGGGGGACGGTGGGGAGTGGTGTGTACGCACCAGACACCAACACTGGGGACGGTGCTGAAAGGGGTGTGTACAGACCAAGCGTGAGTACACACACAGAGACACATACAGAGATAGCGTGAACAACCTCAACTCCTTACTGTCTTGTCCATCGCGGATCTTGGGTCCTGTGGGCGTGCATTCAGAGACGGATTCGGCTGCCGAGCGCCATTTAGACACGTCCATGGCTGCCTCGGAGTCAAGGTCATCGATATGTCTGAAAATCCATACCACCGCTCGTTCCAGGCTGTTGTTCTCTGAGAGGGGCAGAGGGTGATGGAGTGTGAGAGGGTGAGAGAAAGAAAGTGTGAGGGAGTGTGAGAGCGTGACAGAGAGAGTGTGTAAGAGGGAGAGAGAGTGTGAGGGAGTGAGAGAGGGAGAAAAAGTGTGAAAAGATGATAAAGAGAGAGTGTGTGTGTGAGGGAGTGTGAGAGTTAGAGGGAGATAATTAGAGAGTGTGATAGAGAGAGACAGGGAGAGAGTGTGACAGAGAGATAAAGCGAGAGAGTGGGAGAGAAAGGGTGAGGGACTGAGAGACAGAGAGACAGAATGGCAATGAGAGCGAGGAGGTGAGTGAGTGATGGCGGATGGGGAGGGAGTGGGAGGGAGCGCGGACATTTGTGAGGGACGGGGAGAAGAGAGTGGAGCGGGGAGTGTGGGAGGCGGGGAGGGGAGAAGGCGATCGTGGGGGAGGGCATCGGGGATTGTTAAGGGGATTGTTGGAGAGGGTAGTCAGTGACGGGGATCGATGGGGAGTGGGTGACGAAGAGTGAGGAGGAAGGGAGCAAGGGGTAGGGGGAGCGAGGCGTGAGAGGGATCGCTTAGGCGGATCGAGGGGCAGAGCGGAATCGGGGGTGAAGGGGATCTGGGGGGACGAGGGGTGAAGGGGAGAGAGGGGAATGGGACGAGGGGGTGAGGGCGACGAGCGGTGAAGGGAGGGGGAGGGGTGCGAGGGTGAGTGGAGCGATCGAGATGGTATCGAGGGGTGAGGGGATGGAGGGGTTTGGGGAGAGTGGAGGGGAGCGAGAGGGTAGAGCAAGGGGTGAGGAGATCTAAAAGGGGGAGAAGGAGGGTGAAGGGAGTGAGGGGGAGCGAGGGGGAGGGGATCCTAGAGGTATCGAGGGTTGAGTGGAGCGAGGTTGTTGAGGGGATCAAGGGGTGAAGGTGATTGAGAGGTAGGGAGCCAGGGGTGAAGAGGATAGCGAGGGGTGAGGGGGAGCGTTGAGAGGAGCGATAGGTGAGGGGGGAGCGAGTGGCAGGGGAATGAGGGAGAGGGGAACGATGGGTGAGGGGTGTCGAGAGGTGAGTGATCGATGGGTAAGGGTGAGCCCGATGCGAGGGGAGCGAGGGTGGGTGAGGAGCGAGGGGGAAAGGGCTGAGAGTGGGAGGGTTGGAGTGGGGGAGGGGTACTGATGGCCAGAGAGCTGTGTTTGACAGCAGGACACCTCGGGTCGGTGGGAGTGCAGAGACCGCCGACACCTCGACGATCCCCCTGTTCCCGCCCACCACACCCATACACCCACACTCACCGTGGCCTTCAAGGCTCGCAGGGCCTGGTCCCGGGAGAAGCCCATTGAGGAGATGGTGGCCAGGCTCTCCTCAGAGGGAGGGTCGGGGCCGGTCACCACCGACCCAGGGCCGCTGGATCCCGGCAACACCAGCGGCTGAGCGAAATCTGCGGGAGGAGGCGGGAGAGAGTGTGAGTGTTGGAGAGAGGGATGGGGTCGAGGGAGAGTGTGAGTGTTGGAGAGAGGGCGGGGTGTCGGGGGAGTGGGTGATTGTTGGAGAGAGGGCGCGGAGTCGCGGTGGACAGAGGGTGGTGACTTTTTGGAGAGAGAGGGCCAGGAGTCGGGGAAAGACAGTGGGAGGCTAGTCCGTGGGTGAGGGTAAGAGTCCTGGTGTCGGGGTGACAGAGAGTGCGGGGGCTGTGGGGAGAGAGCCTGGGAGTCGGGGAGTGAGAAAGTCCGGGGATCGGGGGGTGGGTAATAGAGTTCGGGGGTCGATGGGAGAGAGTCCTGGGTTCGGGGCACAGAGTCCAGGGGTGAGGGAGCAGGGCCCGGAGATGAGGGGTTGGTGTCCTGGAGAGAGTCCGGCAGGGTCATGGGGTGAAGGAGCGAAGGCCAGCACTCCCTCACCATAGCCGCCCACACACTGACCTGGCTCGTCGAGGTGGGACATGACCCAGTTCATGGCCGCCTCCACGCCGGTGTTGCCGTTAAGAAGACAGCCTTCCGACACGCCTCCATCGCGAAGCCCATTCCCGCCAGCTGAACAACCACCGACTCATCGAGCACCGGGGCTGGAGGAGGGGGCGAACGTGGAGAGGTAGGGAAGAGGGGAATCTAGGGGAGTGTGTGAGGAGAGGAGGGAGATAGGGGGAGGTTCCGAGGGAGGGTGGGAGAGAGGGGAGGGTGGAGAAGGCAGATGCCTGTTAACTGACGGCGTTACATTTCCGGAATTACATTGGCGACTCTGTCCTTCTTCCCCTCAGGCGTGTGGGACAGACATCACCCCACTCCCAAACCACAGCCCTCTTTCTCTCTCCATATCCCCCACCCCGTACCCCTACAGCCACCCCAAACACACACAGGCAGTCCGCCCAGCTGTTATCACAGCCCAGCCCATCACGGACATCAGCCTCCCCTCCACGGACTCCGTTTTCACTTCCCGCTGCCTCGGCAATGCAGCATACATAGTCTAAGACCCCACCCACCCGGCTATCTCTGTTCTGCCTCTCCCAGCGATCAGAAGATACAAAATCCTGAAAGCACATACCACCAGGCTCAAGGACAGCTTCTATCCCGCTGTTATAAGGCTACTGAACGTTTCCTGAGGAGATAAGATGGGCCCTCAGTTTCAAGGCAGTAAAGGAAACGGATGGGACGGGTCCACAGATTAAGGCCCATCGCGTCTGGTCCACCGTTCAGTCATGACAGATTTCCCCCCCCCAACTCCATTCTCCTGCCTTCTCCCCATTATCCTGATACGTTGCCCTTTTCATTACCGGGATCATTCTTATGAACATCCTCTGGACACTCTCCAGGGCCAGCACATCCTTCCTTGGATACGGGGCCCCAAACTGCTCTCAATACCCCAAATGTGATCTGACCAACGCCTTATAAAGCCCTCGCATTACATCCTTGTCTGGTTGAGAAAAGGAAGCAAACATTTGTTTTAGGAGGTCAGGGACAGGAGAATCCCTTGATGACTATAAAAAAGATTAAGAATATTCAAGAGAGAAATCAGGAGGGCAAAGAGATGGTATGAGATGCATCTGGCAGGTAAGGTTTAGGAAAATCCCAAGAGGTTCTACAGCTATATTAAGAGTAGAAGTGTGGCCAGTGAGAGGGCAGGTCCACTTAGAGATCAGCAGGGCCGCCTAAGTCTCGAGCTGAAGTAGATGGGTGGGTATTTTAACGAAAATTTCTCCTCTCTTCTCACTGAGGAGAAAATCATGGTTGCTCAAGAGGTACGGGGAACAGAGGAGATGTTTTGGAGAACATTCATATTTCCGAGGAGGAGTTATTTGCAGCCTTACAACGCATAAAGGTGCATCCTCCGACCTTGTGGATGCTGGAGTAGAAATTGTGGAAATTTTTTGATTCATCGTTAGCCGCTGGTGAAGTTCCTGAAGACTGGATAACTG
This sequence comes from Pristis pectinata, assembly GCF_009764475.1. Classification (NCBI taxonomy): domain Eukaryota; kingdom Metazoa; phylum Chordata; class Chondrichthyes; order Rhinopristiformes; family Pristidae; genus Pristis; species Pristis pectinata. The sequence goes on along the minus strand of NC_067449.1, from coordinate 549,062 downwards.
TTCCATTGTTTAAAACGGGCAGCAAGTCGGGGAACTACAGGCCAGTCAGCCTGACATCCGTGGTGGGGAAGTACTGGAGGGAATTCTGAGGAAGAGCTTCTACCAGCATTTGGATAGACAGGGTTTGATTAGAAGGAGTCAGCATCGGCTTTGTGTGGGAAGTCACGTTTGACGAATCTTCAAAGATTTTTTTGAAGTAACCAGAAGGGTAGATGAGGGTAGGGTGTGGATGTTGTCTATTTGGACTTCAGCAAGGTCATTGACAAGGTCCCGCATGGGAGACTTGTCTGGAAGATTGGTGTCCCATGGAATCCAGGGAAGGCTAGTTGGTTGATTCACAAATTGGCTCGGAGGTGGGAAGCAGAGCATGGTGGTTGAAGGTTGTTTTCTCGAAATGGAGGCCGGTGACCAGTGGTGTGTCGCAGGGGTCGGTGTTGGGACCCTTATTTGTACAAATCATTTGAATGTTGATGCACAAGGCTTGATCAGCAAGTTTGCAGATGACACGGCATTAGGAGATGTTGTTGATTGCGAAAAAGTTATCGTAGAATACAGGGGGATGTCGATCAGTTAGGGAAGTGGGCCGAGGAGTAGCAAATGGATTTCAGTACAGGTAGGTGTGAGGTGATGCATTTGGAAAGTAAAACCAGCGTAGGGCTTGTACTGTGGGTGCGTGGAACGCACTGCTGGCAGAAGTGGTTCAGGCAGATACACCAGGACATTTAAGAGACTCTTAGAAAGCCACATGAATGATAGAGAAATTGAGAGCTATGTGGGAGGGAAGGGTTAGAAAGATCTTAGAGCAGGATAAAATGTCGGCACAACATCGTGGGCCGAATGGCCTGTACTGTACTGTAGATTTCTATGAACAGTAGGGGATTGGGGAGTGTAATGGAACAGAGGGACCTAGGATAACCAGTACATAGTTTGTTGAAAGCAGCGTCACAGGTAGACAGGGTGGTGAAAAGGGCATTAAGCACTCTGGCCTTCATCAGTCAGGGCGCTGCGTACAGGAGCTGGGACACTACGATGCAGTTGTACAAGTAGTTGGTGAGGCCACACTTGAAGCACTGTGTAGTTTAGTCACCCTGTCATAGGACAGACGTGGTTACCTCCAGACTCAAGGACAGCCTCTACCCCGATGTTATAAGGATATTTAACGGTTCCCTCGTGCAATAAGCTGGACTCTTGACGTCAGCCTCTACCGCGTAAAGGCCTTGCACCGCATTGTCTGCCCCACCTCTTCCACAGGAGGGAGGCAGAGAGAGTGAGGGAAAAGTACAGTGAGGTGAAGGTGTCGATAATGTTCCCCCTCAGCCTCCTCCGCTCCAGGGACCCTAGGCCCAGTCTGCATCGCCTTTCCTTACAACCGGAGCCCTGAGGTCCCGGTAACACAGGACGTAGAACATCACAGCACAGGAAACACAGGCAAACGACAGACTGTTGGTACTTCGGATAGGAATGACTATCTCACTGCATCCCTTTCCTACCGCTGTACATCCTCCAGGTGTGGGCTAACTCGTGTTTTATACAGAGCCGCGGGAGGATTCACACCGCCACTGGGTATCCCCGTGTGTGTGTGCAGGGATCTGTCACCGTGAGTGTGTGCGCGTCTGTCGATGTGTGCAGACGTGTGTGCGCGTCTCTACGAGTGTGTGCGCGTTTCTACGAGTGTGCGCGCACCTCTGAGAGTGCGTGCCCCTCTGTGTGTGCGAGTGCGTGCGTTTCTATGCATGCCACGTGTGTGTATGTGTGTGTGTGTGTGTGTGTGTGTGTGTGTGTGTGTGTGTGTGTGTGTGTGTGTGTGTGTGTGTGTGTGCAGAGCAAGGAGAGAGGGAGCCCTCACTATTCCCGCAATTGGCAGGATGAGGAACAGGGACGGGAGAAGACAGAAGAGCCACTAACATGTCGGAGAGGAGAAGCGGGTAGAAGAGAAGTCGTCGTCATCCTCAGTGCCACAGAAGCCAAGGCTACCTTTAAGCTTGTCGGTGTTGACCCGCGGAGGGGAGGGGCGATGTCCGTCAGCTCCTCCTCTCCCGCCTACAGGCCGCTGCCCCGCAGGTGGCTGATGTCCAGCTCCTCGGGCATCTCAATAGACACGTCTGCAAGGGCAGAGAGGCCCTGAAAGGGGGCTTGTTGGGGAAGGAGGGTGGTGCATGTTGGGGAAGGAGGGGTAGTGAGGGAGAAGGGCATGTTGGGGAGGGAGAGGGTGGATGAGAGTGAGGTACAGGTTGGTGAGGGAGAGGGGGTGGGGAGTAGCAGGTTGTGGAGTGAGAAGGGAAGGTGAGAGAGTGAGGCATGTTGGGAGGGAAACGGTGGCAGGTTGGGGACAAAGGGGGCGGTGAGAGATAGGGGCAGGGTGGGCAGGTTCGACCATCAAACCTCACCCGCTTTAATGTTCATTCTACATTAATCCCCTATTTATACCGTCTGCCTTTCCCGAAACTCAACCAGAACTTGCGGACCAGGGTAATTGACAGAGGCCCGATAAGCCCCCAGTCTGCTCGTCTGGCTGTGACACCATTACGGCTTGTTTCTGTAAAACTAGTGTCGCACCTATAAGTTGTAACAACTGAAGTCGTTCAGATAACTGATTCGCAACCACTTCACAAACGGAAACACATGATGAGGACAGTTCACGGAACACGTCTTGTGACCGTGCATGTCTATTACAGTGGCGCTGAGGTTAGCACGGCTCTCTTACAGCTCCAGAGACCAGGTTTCAATCCTGAAGTGTCGTGCTGTCCGTGTGGATTTCTCCCGTTCTCCCTGTGACCGAATTTCCCTCCTGTTTCACCTACTCCTCTTACAGAAACGAACATTCTTTTAGGGATACTTAAGAGAGACCTGACCTCATGTTCGGAACGACGCAATGTGAATCCGACGATCACAGCATTTCAGCCGATCATTGTACGTCCGGAAATGATATTGTAAATTGTCGCCTCCAGTCACAGAGCGCCGGCGTTTCTCTTTCCTTCTAACATCATCAGCATCCGTTGGACTTTGTTTTCTGTTGTTGCAGTTTCCTTGTTGATGCAATTGTTGTCTCTGATAATGTCCTTACCGTTGAGGCATTTGCGTCGTTACTGGTGTTACATCATTTGTTTCCGTTCGCCCTGTGCACAAAGTCTTCAGAATGTGTTCTACGACTGCATTACCTTTTAATGTGCTCGTCCCGGGTTCACTTTCTGTTTCCTTGCTCTCGCTGGGAAGCGCGAATCGAATGGTTTGGATGGGGGGGGGGGGGGTCAGCTGGCGACGCGATTGTCCAAATGTTGCAGTGAAGGTTTTCTGTGTGAAGGCGAGGGACCGCGGCGTGATACCCACCAATGAGTTGTTTCCATTTTTGTCTATGACACGTCCCTGTGCGTTACTGACTTTTATCCTTCAGTGTTGTGGGAAGTTCACCTGAGCGTCACTCACTCAAGTGCGCCATCATGTGGCCGGAAGCTTGCAGCGAACTCTGCCACATCTGCAGTTCTTTTCCACAGGCCCATCGGCTCAATGCATCACGCTGAGGGAAAGAGGCCGTGCTCACTGTCCAAGCAACAGCAGTCTGTTGGGAATTTTGAGATTAAAGAGGAGAGGGAGATCTTTGATTAGTTGGAGCTTCCATTCTGATATAAGCGCAATGACATCACAGAGTCAGAGAGTCAAATATCATGGAAACAGGACACTCCGTCCACCACTTTGGCACGCGTGTGTATACATCCCATGATCCATAACTTGGGCCGGAGCCTTCTTTGCCTGGGTCAACCTCAGATCCTCTCTACACATTACATCTGTTACCACAAATCTAAGTGCTCCCTCCTTTTATCTTCCTCTGATATGGAGAAACTTTTCTTGTGCTTTACCCATCTAAACCGCTGAAGCATTTGTACACCTCAATCATATCCCTACTTAACACCCCGCCCCAGCCTCTGCAGGCTCTGTTCAAAACTCAAAAGGTCCATCCCAGGCAACATCCTGGGGAATCTGCTATGCAATCTCTGTAGCTGACACATTCTGAAATAACAACTCGTTAATAACTGAAAGATTAACCATTCCTCTGTTCACAGATTTTGTGCGTCTGTGGGGTATTTCCAGAACTTCCTATTACTTAATTTTTGAGGAGTTACCATCGAAAATCGGCAGCTTCCCCGTTCTGGAGTCGAACTGTTAAGGCAGAGCTGAGACCACAGAACAGTAACCATTCTACAGCCAGGGGTTCTGCTCAAGCACATTTCTAGACCACGCCTGTAATCTTAGTCGCTTCCCATCATCCACGCCGTTCGCATTGCAGAACTCTACTTCTTTCCGCTGGGCAGCCGAATGTTCCAACAGGTCAGCGCCAAACACGGGAAAGATTCATAATCGAGGTGCAATGTTGGCACAAGGGGCGAATGAATTTATTGCAATTACAAACCTTACTCACACAACAAAGGGTTTATTTCGAATTCAGCGAGTAACCGCAGTGACCTGGATAAACTCGGCATAACTTTCAACTGAGATAGCGGTCTCTCTGGAACTGGCATGTCTGCGTTGCTATTGAAAATTTTCTGCGACATTATATTCAGTTTCTGACGGAGAAAGTATTCATTGTGCCTTCCTATGTTAACATTGCACAAACAGAAGTTGCTTTAGTTCATGTTTATGTCTTCCTGTTGTTGACGTATCGGTGTTGGTATTGGTTTATTATTCACTTGTACCGAGGTACAGTGAAAAGCTTGTCTTCAATACGTACAGATCAATTCATTACGCAGTGAATTTATGTGGTACACGATACAAACAAGAACCGAATACAGAGTAAAGTGTCACAACTACAGGGGACTACATTGCAGCTAGCAAATAAGGTGCAACGTTATACAAAGTAGATTGCGAGGTCAAGAGCCCATCGCATCGTATTAGGGAAACATTCAATAGATTTATCACCATAGGATAGAAGCTGTCATTGAGCCTGGTGGTACGTGTCCTCAGGCTCCTGTGTCTTCTGCCTGATGGGAGAGGGGACAAGATAGAATGACCCAGGTAGGTGGGGTTTTTGATGATGCTGGCTGCTTCACCAAGGCAGCGAGAGATACAGACAGAGTCCATGGAGCATAAGCTGGATTCCGTCATGCGCTGACGGTCTCCACAACTCTCTGCGGTTTATTGCGGTTCTAGGCAGAGCAGTTGCCGCACCAAGCCGTGATTCATCCGCATAGCATGCTTCTGTGGGGCATCGTTGAAGGGAACGTTCCTATCCATGTTCAGTCCCTAAGGTTCATCGGGACTCCGACTGAGGACAGTGACTGATGAGGAGGGAGAGTCGGTGCAGGGACTCTTAGCGTGTCAGGGTCATAGAGTCGGAGAGGTTTTTTCCACGGCCTGAAATACTCTATTTCCCCACCTGCTCCAGCCCGACGATAGACTTTGGTGACGTCACTCTACCAACCTGGGTATTTCTTCAATTATACCAGATGTGCCAACATCCAATGCTGAAGATCACAAAGGGTCAACAGCCGGATAGACCACCCAGGAACCGACCTCTGCCCCAAAGGGAGAGACGTGCTCAGGTATCCGCTCTTGCGCGTGTGTGTGTGTGTGTGGGGGGGGGGGGGGGTGTCTTCGGTTTTGCTCAGTGATTAATAAAAAAATGTTCCTTAGAACAAGTACACGAAACACAGTGATTCCCTTATCTTTATCCAGACTCTGGTGTCAATGGATCCCTTGATTAGAAGGGAAGATCCCATCACAGTTACTGTTGTCCTGCTGGGAGTTGAACCTATGTTGAAAGGTCAGTTCCCTACCCTGAGGGAACACTTGGCTCCACCAGATTTCTCCGTGGCCTGGAGGTCTGGCTTGGTCTGTGCTTATTGCAGGACTGATAAATTGGGAATAGCTGACTCCAATCAGTGAGGGGCTGCTGTAGTTATGGTGGGGACTTGGGGGGAGGGGAAAGGCTGTACCTTCCCTCTACCTTGGTGGTAGGAGCTGTTTACTTCTGAGACAGATGCCTTTGTACTGAAAGCTTGGTGCCCTTTTGGTAGAAGACGAGAGGTTGGAAGGTCATTTGAGTGGGTTTACAAACCTGCAGAAGCAAAGACTGTAAGTTAACACAGATGACCTCCCTCCCCAGCGCAAATGCGTTGCCCAGATCAGCTCAGGACGTCTGGGTGAAGAAGGTTTTGCTTGTCTTTGGATATGGTGTCATAACACAGCATGGAAATGAGCCCTTCAGCCTAATCATACCTGCTGACCAAGCTAGTCCCATTTGACACACGTTCCTAAATGCTTCTATCCATGTACTTTCCAAATATCTTCAATGTTATATGTGCCTCAAACACCTACTACATTTCATTCCATCTGCACACCACCATCTGCATGGAGTTATAGTTGTAGAATAGTGCAGTACAGATAAGGCCCTTCTGCCCAAAGAGTTCATGCCGCCAACCCAGCTAGTCCCAATTTCCTGCGCTCGTCCCAAATCCCTCTTAAGCCCTGCCCCTCAATGTACCTATCCAAGTGCTTCTTCAAAGGTACTGTTGTACCTGCCTCAACCACTTCCTCAGGCAGCTCGTTCCATACATTCATCACTGCGTGAAGTTACCCAACAGATCACCTAAGTCGTTTGCTCCTCCTTAAATCTTTGCCTTCGAGTTTTCGGGTCCATTTCCAAGTAAGACCATTCACCTAATCTATGTCCCTCAGTTTTGTATCTTCATCAATGTCACCCCTTTAGTCTCGTGTTCTTAAGGAAAGTCCTAGCCTGATCAACTCCCCAAGGAATGAAGTCCCAGCCAGCCCAACATTTCCCTACAACTCAGACCCTCAAGTTCTGGAAACAATCTTCCGAATCTTCTTTGCGCTCATTCCAACTTAATGACATCTTCCTTTAACAGGGTGACAAAAACTGTACGCACATTATTCGATAGCCGCCTCGCCATCTGCTTCTACCACTGCAACATAACGTCCACACGCCGAAATGAGCAACTGAAGGTGTCAGTTCCCAGAACATCCATAACAGCGTCTTATGTGCTCAGGGTCAGCTCGCAGAGCCACGTCGGTACAACTCGACTTCCTCATATTGATATTGAACCAGCTGCCGATCACGTGACCTTCCCTTCTGTCCTTTGTTCTGCAGCTTTCAGTATCGCTCCTTCCCTCCTTCTCTCTCTCTCCTTCCCTCCTTCTCACCACCACCTCACACACCCGTTCTCTCTTTCCCTCCCGCTGCCCCACGCTCTCTCTCTCTCACTCTCCCAGCCTCTCTGCCATCCCCTCTCCCTCTCGCTCTCCTTCGATATAACCAGCAGTCTCCAGGTACAGCCTCATGGATATTTGACAACTCTCTGACTGCTACAGCAGAGACTGAAAAAGGGAATTATCAATAGCGGGGAATATTGAACAGAGACGGGGTGCGGATAGAAAAGGCCTCAATTCCCGGTCTTTATCTGGGTGAATATTTTCCCTCTGTTCAGAGAATGACTGTCTGCTTGTTATTTCCGTTCCAGCGAGTGGAAAATTCCCGAGTCTGTCGTTCCGGTGAATCACTGCTCCGAGCAGGTCACGGGCTGGTTGAAGGATGGGCTCAGAGTTTACAACAGTGCGCTCAGTTATTTTCGATCAGAGTCAGAATGACGACCCAGATCACTTCAGAGGAACCCACCCTCCCTGAGGTCTCCCTCCCCACAGTCACTCAGACCGCGCTCCGGCCCTGGATCCTCATGGAGTACAGTTCCGGAAACACTAGCCTCCTGGAGTTACCCGGTATTGGGCTGTGGATCCGATCCTTACGCTGACCCTGCTCCAGATTATACCCGGAGCAGTTTCATGGTTCCACTCAAGGAGCGGCTTCCAGGCAGGTGGACAAGTCTTAGGACACCCACCTTTCGTGTTAATGGGATAAATTAAATGGACGTAACATTTTTATCACTTGCAGTTCATTGTTCACAATTTAATATAGTCATTTCTGGTGTTTCAAGTTAGTTTATTCAAATCTAATTTCCAATATTTGAAATGATCTCGTTAATTTATATATGTTGTGGTTAATTAGTTGTTATTGACCATTACTCGATGTCTCCGAATTTCTCTGAATATATGAAATTTCCACTGCGTCGACTAGGAGGCGGGAATTAATCATCTGTCAGACACATCAGGGGCGTGGCTTCTCCAAATGTCAGGCGCACATCAAGGGGTGGGACTTCTCCAGCAGTCAGGCACACATCAGGTGCGGGACTTGTTCAACTTTCAGGCACACATCAGGGGCGGGGCTTCAACTGTCAGGCACACAGCAGGGGCGGAGCTTCACCACATGTCACACACATCAGTGGCGGGTCTTCAGCAGCTCTCAGATACACATCAAGGGCGGAGCTTCATCATCTCTCCAACACATCAAAGGCGAGTCTTCACCAGCTCTCAGATACACGACAGGAGCAGGGCTTCTTTATTTCTTTCTTTTTCAATCTTTTCAGTAGCTTTCAAATTAATACAGGTTAATACAATTAATATATCAATGTTTATACCTGTAATACAAAGAGATCAGGAGAACAATCATGACATGGATAATCATAAAGACCAATAAAATATAAAAAAGATCTGTAGATCCAACGATCTGTTAGTGAATGAATATAACATAAAAGAAAAAGATTTATTATAAAATATAATAGAAGGAAAAAAAACCAAAACAATAAGAAAAATTATAAACAATATATCAAACCAAACTAAGCTAAAGAAAAAAAAATAAAAAAACAGGAAGAAAAACTGGACTAAAATTTCTCAATCTAAACAGAGCAATATTATCGCGTCAACTCCGTTCCTCTAAATTGAAAGGTTATTATAAGGGGATCGATATCATGTGAAAATATTGAATAAATGGACTCCAAACTACCTCAAATTTGAGCGAAGGATCAACAGTACCACTCCTAATTTTTTTCCAAATTTAAATATGATATAGTTTGAGAGAACCATTGAAAAGTAGTAGGAGGTATTGGATCCTTCCATTTAAGCGAAATGGATCGTTTGGCTATTAATATAACAAAGACTAATATAACGGTTAGCGGAAGCAGGTAGATGGCCAGATTCGAGTGATAGGATGAGGTTGTAAATCAGTATTCAATACATTTGAAATAATATTAAAAATATCTTTCCAATATTTTTCCAAAAGATGACAGGAACAAAACATATGTGTCAAAGAAGCCACATTCGATTTACATCTGTCACGTATAGGATTTCTATGTTGATAAAAACGAGCTAGCTTATCTTTTGACACACGGGTCCTGTGAACCACCTTAAACTGTATCAAAGAATGTCTGGCACACATTGAACATGTATTAACTAAATGAAGAATTTTCTTCCAAGTCTCTGTAAGTATAGATGTTTGGAATTCACTTTCCCATTCATTCTTAATTTTGTCCAGTGGTTCTGAACGAATTTTCATAATTAAATCATAAATTATTGCTATCAAGCCCTTCTGATACGGATTAAGACCTAAAATTTCTTCCGTAATTTCAGTTTTGTAAAGTGTGGGAAAAGAGGGTATAGTAGCTTTTAAAAAAATTCTAATTTGTCAATATCGAAAAAAGTGTGATTTAGTCAAAGTTTATTTGTTAGACAATTGTTCAAAAGATGAAAAACAGTTATCAATAAATAAATCACGAAAACATACTTTTCATTTCCTTTTCCATATGGAAAAAGCTGAGTCAACTCTGGATGGATGAAAGAAAAAATTAGATTGAATGGGACTTGATAGATTGAATTTATTCAATCCAAAAAATTTACGAAATTGAAACCATATTCGTCTTGTACGTTTAACAGTTGGGTTAATCATATGTTAACTTAATTTGGTAAGTGCAAAAGGGAGTGGATCTCCTAAAATGGAAACTAATGAAAATTTAAGTACTGTTTGGGACTCAAGGTGTACCCATTTGGGGCAATGAATTACATCTGAATCTTGTTTTCAAAAAATTAAATATCTAATATTGATTGCCCAATAATATAATCTAAAGTTAGGCAAGGCGATACCACCATCCTTTTTTAGTTTTTGTAAATATTTATTACTTAGCCTTGGGTTTTTATTCTGCCAAATATATAAAAGAATTTTAGAATCAATAGTGTCAAAAAAAGATTTCGGAACAAAAGTTGGAATCGCTTGAAATAAATATAAAAATTTTAGTAAAATATTTATCTTAACCGCATTAATTCCGCCTAGCAATGATAGAGACAGTGGGGACCATTTAGTAAATAGTTGGTTAACGTGGTCAGTTAAGGGTAGTAGATTAGCTTTAAGTAAGTCCTTATGTCTCTTAGTAATTTTAACACCTAAATACATAAAATAGTCAGTTACCAATCTAAAAGGTAATTGGCTATAAATTGGGATTTGCATATTTAATGGAAAATGTTCACTCTTATTAAAATGTAATCTATAGCCAGAAAAAAAAACACTAAACTGATCTAATAGTGATAGTACTGCGGGGATAGATTCCTCCGGATTAGAAATATAAAGTAACAGGTCATCTGCGTTTAAGAGATATCTTATGGATCTTCTGTCCACGAGTAATACCACATATATTTGAAGAATCCCGAAGTGCAATAGCCAAAGGTTCTAAAGCAATATCAAATAATAAAGGTCTTAATGGGCAGCCTTGTCTAGTACTTCGAAAAAGCCCAAACAAAGGAGATCTTTGATTATTAGTAAGTATTGAAGCCATAGGTGCATAATAAATCATTTTAATCGGAGATATAAGGAGCAAGGCTTCATCTCCTCTCCGACATATCAGTGGCAGGTCTTCACCAGCTCTGAGATATACATCAGGGGCGGGGCTTCATCACCGCTCCGACACATCAGGGGCGGGATTTATGTTTGTAGTCTAAACCCCAGGGAACTCCAGGACCTCTCCGACAAGAGCCGGTTTCAGAGAAGAGCTGCTGCCGTGGGGAGTGTGGGGTAGGGAGGGTGAGGGCTGCAGGTCCCCGCTGACTGAGGTCGGAATGGACCCTGGGTTGTGAACCACTGCTGTACAGTGGATCCAGGTTCACATTCACCGCAGTACTGTGGGACCGGGTGCATTTTACAATGTTTTTCTACTTAATTCCAGGTCTCCATCCCGGTGTGTCCAGAACAGTCTGTCTCAACTGGGGTGGAAACAACTGTCTCAGGAACTGGGAGGTCAAGGTGAAAATCTGCACCGGTTACTTTCTTTATCGACTGAGCCCAACCCCCGACATTTACTTTGTGTATTGTACAGGTAACTCATCGTTATCCAGTGACACTGAGTTGTGGGTGGGGGGGGGGGAGGAATGTGGGGAACGTCTGGGACTTCCCGCGTCACCAACATGCTCACACACTGAGCCAACTGTCCAGCCGGCTGACCTGTCTGTGGTCGGTCATCACCTCGTTCGTATCCCCATCACCCTGTTCTGATGGAATCTTTCCAGGAGAACCTGTGACTGTCGACCACACCCAAGGTCACCCGTGACCCAGACTGAATGACGTCATTGTCCCTTCCCTCTACATCTTTGCTGGAAAGAGCCGCACCGCTCCCGAGACACCTGGTATCCTTTTCTGTTTCATGTTCCCGTCAACTCGTCCCTTATTCCCCACCTACCCACCCCAGTGATCTTCAGGATGAGGGAATAATCTGGATCACCTAGGAAAGCGCACCTTATCAAGGAGAGCGGGCGGTGGTAATTTCATGGATGGATTAAGAGTGGTGTGGTCGTCAGGGTGATAGAAAGCCGATAATACTTGAGTAGTTTTTTTTTAAATTCTCATTTAATTCATTTAACGATGACAGAAAACGGCTGTTTCAGCACAGTCAACATCTGCTCTCTAAACTTGGATTGGGTCACGGCGTAAGTGTAAGTGTTTGTACAGCAACTCCGGTGTTGAAGCAAAAAGCCAATTTCTACCACTTAAATGTGTAGAAATATGGAATGATACCCCATATACTACATTCGGTACCATAACGAATACAAGAGGTATATTGCCCACAACAGGAAGAAATTTCCGTATATCACGAACAATAATACAATTTATTTCCTTCGGCTCTATGTCTCTGGGTCTCGTTGACTTTCCCCATCGCTCTGAACTCGGAGTCTCCTGCGGCCTCTGCTGGCGACGACAATGTGTCTGACTGTCACAATATTGAGCAGCAGAATGAGTAGGAAAGGGACACAAGGCGTGAGGACAAAGTGGAGGAGTTCAATTGTTCCCCACGCCTGTGAAGCACGGACGCTGTCTGTTGTGTCACAAATCCAGGGGTTGTTCATCAGCCAGTACTGACCGGTTAGCAGGAAATACCAGGTTGCGTCCTTTAAGCAGCTCAGCAACGTCTCTGTTCCCAGAACTACAGCCGCCGTTCTCTCGCTGCAGTATTCAGCTTTCATCTTTGGGCAGCAAGTAGCAACAAATCGATCGAAGGTGAAAGTGACGGTAAACCAGACAGAACAGTTGGTGACTGTGAAAAGCAGGACGGCGTGGATGTTAAACACAGCGATGGATTCCACGAAAGTAATCTGTTCCCAGTACACTATCGGAATTTGCCGCAATATCAGATCGAGAACAACGACCAGCAGATCCGCCGCTGCTATGGCCACCAGGTAGCGTTTGGCACACTTGGAGAGACCGCACTTTCCCCCGGACAGGATCACAATGATCAGAAAATTAACTGTAATTGTGGGATGAAATTGGAAAGTTATCGCATGTAGGAAGTGTCTGGATGAGCACTTGAATCGCCGAGGTATTGAGGCCAAATGTTGGAAAATTGGATTAATATGGATGGCTGCCCACTGGTCTGCGAGGACGTGGTGTGCCCAATGACCAGCTTCCATGCTGTTGGACTCCATCACTAATGCACCATCTGGGATAAAATGTACCAACCTGGCTTTAAAATTAGAAGATTGACTGTGAGTTGAGATTTGCAAAGGTAGATTCCATTCCGCTATGGAATAAGCGCATACGTGACATGGTATCCGCTGGAAAAACATACATTTAAAAAAAAAATATTCGGTAGATTTAAATCACAACTCTCATGGATTCATAGAAATGCACAGCAAGAAAACAAGCTCTTCTCCCCAACTCATCCATACCGACTAAGGTGCATTGCTGAGAGAGTCACATATCCCTGCAATTAAAATTATAGAATTATACATCAAGGAATAGAGTTGCACAGCACAGAATGGTGTTGTGCAGCAGTAGTTGGGATAAGTAGTACTTTACAACAATCGTATCAGTTATACAGATGAATTTCCATCAAATGTGTGCAACGTAAAATAAACTCAGTGACACTGGGTGAGCGTTGAGGTGTGATCCATTTTTCTGCTGTCTGTCATTAGCCCATGGGCCCGAGTTTGAGTGGAGTCATTGCTTCGTTCCTACTCTGATTCATTGCTGATGACCTTGATTTATGGAGAGTAAACCTCACGTTCCCTGTAAAGACTCAATTGTTATTCTATGTGGCGAAGGTGCATCAGTTCAAGGTTAAGGCGTGGCAAATTGTTCCTGGAAGTATGTTTCTATGGATTCTTGTTGTTGGAATCGTGCAAGATGTTCCTAAATTAACAGGACTCTGGCAGATTAAAACGGGCAGCATTTAGAGTACCTGTAGATAGTGACCTGTGCCATAATCAGATGCCAACCCAGAGATTGATTGGCTTCAGGAGTGTATCAGTTGGAATAAGATATCTTTATTAGTCACATGAACATCGAAACACACAGTGAAATGAATTTTTGCGTGGAATAGTCTGGGCATAGATTGTGACCTGTGCCGCAATTAGACGCCAACCCAGAGACTGTGATTGGCTTCAGGAGTGAATCAGTGAAAAGGGAGTTCCGGAGGACGAAATGCCGCTGCCCGGCATCAGATGAACAACACCGCCTCTCCCTGAAACAGGATCCCGCAAATGGATTTCAGGCACAGGAAAGAGGAGGGGAAAGTGGTTCACGATAACCCCTCAGCAGACATACTGAAAAAGTTGTAGTTTTTCAATCAATTATAAGTGCGTGCACAGAGACAGGAAATTAGCTGTCTGTTCCGAAAAGGACCAATAGCTTGACATAGGATGGAACTTGCCGGAATTAACTCGACGACATTAAATTATTTGGCACAAAGTTTCTCTTCTTTAATGGTTTTATTTCCTTGATCAAAACGCCATGAGCAGGAAAAGACTGAGATGACTCGGGGTTCCGCACACTCCCTTGAATTGATGTGAAATGTTTACAAAAACAACGGAAGAAGCCGATTGCAATTTAAATGCTGGATAAACTGAGATGACAGAATCCGAGAATCACAGAGACCTGCAACACAGGAACGGGCCCTTCCGCTCACCACCACCATGCCGACCGTGATACTTTTCTGCATTAATCTCATTTGCCGCATCTGGTCCGTTTCCCTCTTACTTCCTTACTAATATACCTGACAACATTCCTTTTAACTGTCGCAATTATATCTGCCTTTTCCACCTTTCTGGCAACTCGTTCCAGATAACCACAAGTCCCTCTGTGGGTTAACGCTTTCCATTACATTTCTCTCCCCTCGTTCAATCTGTTGCCTCTAGTTCCAGGTTCCTCTGCCATGGGAAATATTCTGTCCCTCCATCCTATCTATGCCCTTCATAATTTTCTCAACCTCTATAACGGCAACCTTGCGACTCATGTGCTTGATTATAATCGCAGCCTCTCCGATCTCTCCTTAAAGCTACATCCCCTCAATCTAGGCAACGTCCTGGTGAATCTCTTTCGCATACTCTTCGATTACGACCACGTTGCTCCTGCAGCGATGCAAGCAGAATTGTACGCAATACACTAAATGCAGTCTTGCCCACTAAGGCAAGCAATACAATGCCATTTTCACAATCCCATGCTATCACCAGCGTCGCCATTTGCAGTGAGCTATTGACTTGCACCCTGAGATCACTCTTCACATCATTGTTCTTAAAGTCCCTGCCGTTTACTCTAAATGACCGATCAGAATTTGTCTTCGTGCTTTACCTCGCATTTGTCTTGCACCATCTGCCACCGTTCCGCTCAACTTCCCATCTGATCTCTGTCCCCAGTATTTTAAACAACTTTCACGTTATCTGCAACTCCCCTGTTTTGTATCGTGTCGTTTCTGCACATTGTCATTCACGTCGTTTATACGTTTTACAAACAAGAAGATAGCCAACACCGATCCTTGCGGAACACCATTTGTTGCATAATTTCAGTCAAGAAAGCAAAAACCTTCCACACCTTGCCTCCCATCGCACAGTCAACTTTGGATCCGATTGAGCAAAACGCTTCGGAATGATTGTACTTAACTTTCTGAAACAGCCAATCATGTGGGATCTTATTAACCGCTTTACTAAAGTCTATTTCGAGAATATCTACCGGCCTGCCTTCATTGATCTCCTTCGTTATCTCCTCAGAAATCTCAGCTTCGTGACACATGATCTCGGCTGCATAAAATGGCGCTTCTTCCTCCAGATTAGTCCCTGCCCTTTCAAAGGATTATAAATTCTGTCCCTCAAATATTTCTCAAACAGCTTCCTCAAATTCATTTTATTGTCACAGGCATTCACTGGTTATAAATGCAATGAAAAATAGATTTTTTCTGCAGCAGAATACTACATTACAGACATGACAAACATAATTTAACATAATCTTGAGTTAAGATCGATTATACCTATGACAAAATAAAACAAATATGACGACATTAGTGCAGGTTCCGGACAGCTGTAGTTCCCAGGATTATCCTCAGGCCCATTTTGAATGAGGAGACAACATTCACTATCGTCTGGTAGCTTAACCGTGGCTAAAATGCCAAAATCTCCGTCAGAGTCCCATCAATCTTTTCCCTTGCTTCCGTCAGCATTCTGGGGTCGAGATACCGTCTCAGTTGTGATAGGAAGAATTGCATTCAGTCACTTCAGGGGAAAGAAACACAGACTGAGAGTGAATGTGCCGGGACTGAAAGGATAATTAATAAAATTAACTTTGTTGATTTAGAGGTTTGGTGGGAGAATGTGACGACATGTCATATATTAAACAGAGCAATCAATACGCTACTGTATAATAATCACGCCAGTGCAAAAAATAAGCGCGCTCTACAGAAAGCAAAGCATTAATAGCAAAAAAGCATAGAACCGAAACTTGTGGTGCAGTCAGTAAACCTGCTGCTTGACGGATCCAACAATCCAGGCGTTTATCCTGACTTCCGGTCCTCTCTTTATGGAGTGGAAGCTTTTTCCCTCACATACCAAAGACTGGCTTTGATCACTTTGCATTAAAATGGGCTTTGTTTTATTTTGTTCTAATTGTGTTCTTTCTTGAAAAACATATGTGCAATTTATGT
Source organism: Pristis pectinata (assembly GCF_009764475.1). Taxonomy (NCBI): domain Eukaryota; kingdom Metazoa; phylum Chordata; class Chondrichthyes; order Rhinopristiformes; family Pristidae; genus Pristis; species Pristis pectinata. The sequence goes on along the minus strand of NC_067449.1, from coordinate 532,773 downwards.
TTAATTTATGTTTTTTTCTTCTTGCGAATGCTGCTTGTATGATGCTATTTGCCCGTGATGCTGCTGCAAGTAAGTTTAACATTGCACCTGTGCACGCATGGACTTGTGCGTGTGACAACAAACTCGTCTTTGAATTTGGAACGTTAATAGGTTGATTGTCCACTGTACATTTCCCGTGAGGTACAGTGATATAATCTGAGGAATCTGAGATGAATATGGGGCATATAATGTGGGTTTAATGTAATCGAGTACTTGACGCTCAGCGTGGATTTGGAGGGCTGCAAGTATCTCCGAGTCTATCAACTTCTGCAAACTCGTAATGAATTTAGTAACTTAAGAATAAAATAACAGCAGTTCGATGAATATCAGCTACGAAGCCATGATATGTATTTCGAGATTCAAACAGAAGCAAATAAATCGAATTATCAGCAAGCGAGCAGAAAAATTACACTGCGAAATCGAGACATAAGGGGAACAACAACACTCCAAGGATGGGATAGTAAAAGCTTGGACTCTGAGGAGCAACGTCCTTATCTTGCTGTCTGCAGTATAACTACTTTCCATTTCCCTCCGTTAAATGCCACAAATCGCCCTTTGTGTCTCCGTTATGCTGTGACTGACACAAGAACTATGAATACAACGTATGCCTCTATTAATGAAGGAGATCAAGTCCCCGGTGGCAGAATCAAGTTTCAATAATTGAACTTCCTGAACAAACAGGTTCAAATTAACCCTCCCAACATTGTTTATCACAACATTCAACCAAACAGGAGTAAAGATGATATTCTAATCCAAGTACATAACTTACAATGTGTGTGTGTGCGTGTGTGTGTGTGTGTGTGTGTCTGTGTGAGTGTGTGTGATTGCACTAACATCAAGTTTATACTGTCTGCAGTATAACTTCTTCCCATTTCCCTCCGCTAAGTGCCACGAATCGCTCTTGTGTCTCAGTTATGTTGTGACTGACACATTAACTATGAATACAACGGATGCCTCTGTTAATGAAGGAGAGAATGTCCCCGGTGGCACAATCAAGTTTCAATAATTGGACTTCCTGAGCAAACAGTTTCAAATTAACCCTCCCCATGTTGTTTATCACAACATTTAACCAAACACGCGTAAAGATGATATTCTCAGCCAAGAATATAATTTACAAAAGAACAGTAGCACTGTTAATCGGAAGCATCACTTGGGCCACTCCTTGCATCTACCACGGGGGTAAAATTAACTAATGCTAGTAGTATGTTGTGTGTGTGTGTGTGTGTGTGTGTGTGTGTGTGTGTGTGTGTGTGTGTGTGTGTGTGTGTGTGTGTGTATGTGTGATTGCACTAACATCAATATGTTTAACCTATATGGTTCCACAACACTTGACAGTGCAGAGAGCGGTTAGTCGAAACATTTTTCTTGATGCAACTGATCACCTGACTTTGTATTTTCGTTCATCTCTTGAAAGGATGTCCGTAACATGAAGGCAGCTGATTGTTTGCATAATGATACATTGGGAAATGAGCAGATACAAGGCCTGCGTGTCTTTGTACACCAGTCGCTGAAAGTAGGTGTGGATGTGCAGTCGTGTGCCTGAATGCAGCTTTTAACCCAGAACTTTGGACACAGAACAGTAAAGCACAGCAACAGACCATTCGTATGAGCCTACCATGTGTAACCTCGTCAAACGCCTCACTAAAATGCATGTGGACAACATCCACAGTTCGACCCTTATCGGTCATGTTCGTCACGTCCCTAAAAAATTCCATAAAGTTTGTAAGACATGACTTACCCCGCACAGGGCTATGCTGTCGGTCCCCAAATCAGCCCTGGTTCTCCAAATGGTCATGAACCCTTTCCCGAAGAATCCTCTCCAATGGCTTCCCTATCGCTGACGTGAGACTCACCAGACCACAGTTATCAGGATAATCCATATTTTCCTTCGTAAACAATGCAAAAACACGAGCTACTCGCCAGTCCTCCGGGACCTCGCCTGCAGCGAGAGAGGACTCGAAGATCTTGATCAAGGCCCCAACAATCTCATCAATAACATAGGTTATTGTTTATATCAATAACTTGGGCTATATTGGTATTGCTATTAGTTTATTATTGTCACTTGTACCGAGGTACAGTGAAAAACTTGTTTTGCATACCTTACATACAGATCAATTCATTACACAGTGCATTGAGGTAGTACAGGGTAAGAACAAGAACAGAATACAGGGTAAAGTGTCACAGCTGCAGGGAAGTGCATTGCAGGTAGCAAATAAGGTTCAAGTTCAAACAAGGTACATCGTGAGGAGGTCATGAGTCCATCTCATGAGTCCATCTCATAAGGGAACTTTTCAATAGTCTTATCACCGTGGGATAGCAGCTGTCCTTGAGCCTGACGGTATATACCCTCAGGCTCCTGTATCTTCTGCTACTATCTGCTATGATGGTGGTCTTCTTACAACAGGTGGGAACATCAGATTGAAGCAGGGAGAGGTTAAATATGTCTGCAAATATGTCTGCCAAATGGCCAGCGCAAAATCTGAGCACACGGCCAGGGACACCATCCAGGCCTGATGTTTTCCTCAGGTTCACTCTTCGGAAGACTGATATTCCGTTCTCGACGGTGACCACGGTTCATTTCGATTGAAAGCTGCCGGGGTGTATGGTGACAATCCACTCCCCTTCTGTTTAAAAGGCGCAGAGAATGCGTTAAGCTCAGCAGGAAGCGATGCATTGTTGCTAACTATACTTCCCGACTTCGATCTGTAGCCCGTTGCAGCGTGTACGTCCTGTCATAACTGACTGCTGGTCTGGGAATCTTATTTTGAGCCGGTATTGTCTCTTGGGATTCCTGATTGCTTTCCAGAGGTCGTATCCCAATTCTTTGTGAAGGTCAGGGTCACCTAATTTGAATGCATCAGTCCTTGACTTCAGTAAGGAGTGGACCTCCCAGTTCATCCATTGTTTCCGGTTTGGGAACACCCGTATTGTCCTCTTTGGTACACAGTCCTAAACACACTTGCTGATAAAGTCCGTGATGGTGGTGACATACTCATCAAGGCTGGTAGCTGAGTCTTTGAACATGGACAAGTCCACTAACTCAAAAGGAGTCACGTAGAAGCTCATCTATTTCCTCAGACAAGCACTGCACGACTCTCTGTACTGGATCTGACCGTTTCGGTTCCTGTTTGAATGCAGGGAGGAGGAGCACAACCTGGTGGTCTGATTTCCCAAAGTGAGGGCGAGGGGTGGCTCGGAAGGCATCGTTGATGGTTGTATAGCAATGGTGAAGGGTGTTAGGGCCCCTGGTGGGACACGAGACGCGCTGACAGAAACAATCAGGCCCTGTGGACAAATCTACCTTAATGCCCAACCGTACCCCTTCCACAATCTCGAAGCGCCCCAGCATATCACCACTCTCCACACTGATCTCACTATCCTTCACTTCCTTCTTCCTCTTAAATACAGACGAAAAGTGCTCATTGTGAATTTCTCCAAAGTCCTCCGCCTGCAAGCACATGTTCCCTCCTTTATCGTCGCGTGGCCCTTCCCTACCCCGAGTTATCCTCCTACTCTTATTGTGTGTGTAGAATGCCTTGGGATGCTCTTTAATCCTACTTGCCGAAGACTCTCCATGGCCCCTCCTGGCTCTACGAATTTGAGTTCTTTCTTAGCTTCTGTATCACCATCATCACTCTCGGCAGAAGAGCCTGTTCCTGTACTGTGCTGTGCTATGTTCTATGTTCATCTTCAACGGTCCTGTTCAATTTTTGCTTTGTAAAACTGACATAGGCTTCAGTTTTCTTCTTGGCTAAATTCACAATCTCTCAAGTATTCCACGGATGGCTTGCCTTGCCATCATTTCCTTTTCTCTGACTGGAACGTACCTACCCTATACTCTTTGCAGCTGTGCTTCAAACACCTCACACATGTCAGATGTGGACTGGCCCCGAAACGGCTGTTTCCAATTAACTCTCCCCAGTTCCTGCCTGATCCTCTCGTAATTTGCCCTGCACCAATTTAATAGTCTCTGGTAATGTCCATATTTATCCTTCTTGATAACTACATTATAAATTATGGAGTTGTGATCTCTGTTTCCTAAATGTTCTCCTACTGAAAGATCAGACACCTTTTCAAGCTCACTTCCCAAATCCACTTCTAGTATGGCCCCCTGGATGGACGATCTGCATACGGATTTTAACAAAACACTTCTTGGATGTACATGCCACATTCTTCCCCTTCTAACCCGTTGCACTAAGGAGGCACCAGTAGATATTTGGGAAGTCGAAGTCACCCACCACAACAACCCCGTTGTTTTCGCACCTTTCCTTAATTTGCCTGCACATCCCTTCCTCAATGTCCTGGTAGTAATGGGAGGGTCCGCAGTATCATCCCATCAGAGTAATTACACCTTTCGTCTTTTGAGTCTACCCATATAGACTAAGTGGATGAGCCCTCCATTATGTCCCCACTTTGAAGAGCTGTGTTGTTGTCCCTGATTAACAGCGCAACCCCTCCCTTTTCTACCTCCCTCTCTATATTTTCAGAAACATCGACACCCTGAAGCATCCAGACCAGTCCACCTCTCAACAGAGCCTCTATCCGGCCACAACATCAAAGTTCCATGTACTGATCTATGCTATAATTTTATCACCCTTATCCCTACTACTTCCAGCTTTGACATAAACACACTTGACACCGTCCATCCCATCGTGTATATTAATTTGACCCTGCTCGTGCTTCCTTACAGATGTATGTACCTTCCTCTCGCTCCCTCTACTTACTTACTTGGTGCTCTGGGTCCTATATTCTCGGTTACCTGTTCAAATAACTCAATCAAAATACAAGGAATTGGTGAAAGTGTCCTGACCAGAATCTTCAACCTTTGGAAGAAGGAGCTTCAAGAGACGGTTGAAGAGTCCGAGATTGTCCATCGTCTGAAAGAAATGTATTGCAACAAAACGGTGCCAACGCAGCGTTCCTTCCAATATCAGTGGCAGAAAAGTAACAGGTGGTCGCGGGGCCGAGCTTCTTCAGAAATGAGCAAAGATCCAAAAATAAATAAAGACATAGTACAGATTATTGTGTGATCAAATATGTCAGAATTAATTTCAGGGGTCTCCTAAACCTCTTTATTTTGTTCAGAAATTTTGACGTTGTTAACAACATAATAATATAACACATACAAGGTTTCAAACGGGTCCACGTTCAGATGCACTTCGAGACTCACCACGTGATGAAGAAATACAAATGGCCTCAATACCTCACACAGAGCTTCCTGTCAAACCAAGTCTATAATGCACCTACTGCAGAAACAAAGAGTCATACAGTGCAGATTCAGGCACTTCGACCCACCTTGTCTATGACCACCATCAAATACTTATTTAGATTAATTACATTTACCAGCGCTTTCTGTGTGCTGGCAATTCATCTTCTCGTGGGGATACTGTTCCAATGTTTCAAGTGTACCTGCCTCCACCAACAGTTAATCGATATGTTTCACGTTCCAAACACAGCCAAGTAAAAATATTCTTCCCAAAATCCTCTCTAAATGTCTTTCCTCTGTTCCTATGGGGAGATGTTTCCTTCTATCTTTTTTTAAACATCTGCCTCATAATGCTCTACACTCCCATCAGGAGGCAGCTAAGCTTCCTCTGCTCGAAGGACAACAATCACAGCAATTCTAGTCTCTCCACATAACGCTCCCTGCGAGGAATACCCTCGTTAATCTCTACAATCTCTCCAGTGCAGTTGTCCCTCCCATAGTGAGAGACCAGAATTGCACACTGTACTCCGGCTCTGACCACAACAATGTTTTATACATTTGCAGCATAATATTGGCGCTTTTATATTCTAATCCCCAGTCGGCAGGCTGTGCTATAGCTAGATAATACGGCGAAGAAGACAACTGTAACAACACACACAATGCTGGAGGAACTCAGCGAGTCAGACACCATCTATAGAGGGATGTGAACATACGACGTTTCGAGTCGAGACCCCTCACCAGTCCTGATCAAAGATCAAGGCCTGAAACGTCGATTTTTCATTGCCCTCCGTAATTGTTGAGTGGCCCGCTGAGCTCCTCCGGCACTTTGTGTGTTGCTACAGATTTCCGGCGTCTGAAGACTCTCTTGGGTCTCTGAAGAAGACAATGGTCCCGTGTTTATTCTACGGAAACTTAACTAACAGAACCGACACCTGCGTCCAGGCCCCTCTATTTCGTCATGTCCAATAAGGCCCCAGAGTCAAAAGGTATGCTGGTCGGACATTGAGTATAAGAGTCAGGAAGTCATGCTGCAGTTGTATAAAACTTGGATTCGGCCGCACTTGGAGTATTGTATGCAGTTCTGTTCGCCCCATTACAGGCAAGAAGTGGAAACTTTGCAGGGGATTCATAAGAGGTTCCCCAAGATGCTGCCTGGTTCAGAAGGCATTAGCTATGAGGACAGGGTAGACACACTTTCCCCTGAAGCAGCGGAAGCCGAGTTGAGATCTGACAGAAATTTAGAAGATTATGAAAGACATAGATCAGACTATCGTGAGGTTCCAGAAGAAGCTTACTATAAGGGTCTAATTTAGTTCGACATATAATTAGTTCGGACAACATTGTGGTCCGAAGGACCTTCCTGTGGTATAATGTTCTATGTTCTAACATGAAGGTAGGCAGGGCAGTAGATGATCTCTATTTGTGTATTAGGCATTTTCCGCAGTATCGCATGGTTAGCTGGTCCAGAAAGTTAAAGCACAGGATTCAACAATGTTGGTGGGCTGAGGTAATCCACAATAGGCTCGGGGATGGAAAGCTGAGGGTATGGGTGAAGGCATGCTGATGTTTTGGTTGGCAGTCTGTGCACTGCAGGTACATGTGCCGGGACCTCTGTTGTTTGTGATCAGAAGTAGATGTAACGGCAGAATGTAGAAATAGTATTTATGCGTATAAAAACGAAATTGGCGGGGCTCTGGACAGCGATAAAGGTTGTCTAGTGTTATAACAGGATACAGATCAACAAAATTTGGTTGCAGATTTGGCAGATGGAGTTAAATCCTGACAATTGCGACGTGATGCATTGAACAGTCAAACATGGCAAGGCATAGACAACAAGTGGCAGAGGACAAAGGCGTGTTGATCAACAGAGGAACCTCAAGGTTAATGTTCAAAGTTCTCTGAAAGTGGAACACAGGTCTAAACGGCGTCAGGCACAAGGGGTGCTTTCCCTCAAGGTCGAGAATAGAATATAAGAGTGGGAATGTTCTGGTGCAGCTTTACAAGACACTAGTGAGACCGCTGTTGGAGTATTGTCTGCAGCTCTGATCTCCACCCCATTGGAATAACGTGATTGCGCTGGAGAGAGGACAGACAATATGCACCAGGGTGTTGTCTCGATTGGAGATCTGTAGTTTCAGAGAGTGGTCGGACATTTTCCCTGCAGCAACGGAAGCTGAAGGGCGACTTGATGAGGAGAGGGAGAGCAGACTATAAGAGGCACAGAGAACCAGCAGATGGTCAGAATCAGTTCCCCGTGGTGGAGTCTCAAAAGCAGGAAACTGAATGGGTTTATGGCGAGAGGAAGGAGAGGTCGCTGTCCGGGATGAGGAGGTGGAGAAGGTGGCGGGATCAGATCCAATCACTATGTTAAAGAAGCGTTCATACACCTTCAGGAGCAAGGAATAGAAGGGCAAATTGGATTTGTGTAGATGGGTAAAGGTGTCGGTACGGACATACTGGGACGAAGGGCCAGTTTCAGTGCTGAATGACTCTGGGGTCTGTCCCTGTTCTACTCCCGCAAAAGTTATTGTTTTCGAAGGGGTTAAATTGGTTGTTTGTTAAGTGACTGGAATTAACACCAGTTTCCATGGGAACCAACCTTGCCACGGGGGGTTTCGCTTTCATATTAAAAGGGGGTCCAACCTTCATTTCAATTAGTGATCCCTTTGTTTCACTGCAAAACATCATTTCAGGTACAAGGGGGATCAGTCGAGTTACAAACCAGGTGCAGTCGGTATTTGGGAGTTGTTCACTGGAACATTACAGCAGCAAGTCGCTGGACGATGGATACTATTTCTGCATATTACGATATCCTGTCATTGAAACTACGGGTCTATAGCGCGTTGGAGATCATTCAAGGATTTTACTATGCTATCCTTGCTATTGTCGGACTTCCTGGTAAGTATCTTCCCGGCTGTTAATTCCCCAACCCATTGCTTTCTGCTCCTGTACTCCTGTTATTGCAGATTACTCGCGCCTTTGTATCTCTGTAGATCTCCTCAGCCAGTTGAAGAATCTTTGGTCTTTCCATTATTACTGCGGCGTCGCTTCTGTCTCGGGTAAAAATCAAATTTTCGCAGAAATTTTTAAAGATGCCTTATTAGTGGGTAAACTACCACAATCCATCTATGAAGGGACTATTTCTTTAATTCTCAAAAAGGATAAAGATCCCACTGATTGTGCATCTTATAGACCTATTTCTTTATTAGATGTAGATTCAAAAATATTTTCTCAAATATTAGCCTTTAGATTGGAAAAAGTTCTTCCACAAAATTCTCTGAAGACCAGACAGGATTTATTCAGAATCGTTATTTACATTTTAATATTAGGAGATTAATGAATATTATATAGACCCCTTCATCACAAATTCCATAATGTGTTGTCTCCTTAGATGCTGAAAAGGCGTTTGATAGAGTCGAATGGGAATATCTATTCATTACACCTCAAAAATTTAATTTTATCCCTAAATTTATATCTGCGATCAAACTGATTTGTCATACACCTATGAATTCAATACTTACTAATAATCAAAAATCCTCTTTGTTTTGGCTTTTTCGAGGTACAACACAAGGTTGCCCGTTAAGTTCTGTATTATTTGATATTGTTTTGGAACCCTTGGCTATTGTACTCCAGGATTCTTCAAATATATGTGGTATTACTCGAGAACAGAAGATTCATGATATCTCTCCCCTCCTCCCTCTCGCTCACTCTTGCTCTCTCTCCCTGCCTTTCTCTCTTTCTCTCTCTCTCTCTCTTTGCTTTCTCTCTCGTTTGTAAACATCATGTAATGTGCAGCCATCGAAGCATAACGTACTGGTTCATTTGCATTGCTGACAGCTAACTCCTGAACAATTGCCATCCTGCCCCGGGGGAGGTGGCCATGACTTCTGCTGATCTGCTGGTCGTGATCCTGGACTTGATATTGCGACACATTCCCGTTGTTTACGAAGAGCAGTTTCTTTTCCTTCAGTCCATCCCAGTGTGTAATGTCCACGGCGTCCTGCTTTACCGTCACCTTCACCTTTCATCGGTTCCTGGCAATTTGTTGCCAGAATATGAAAAGTAAATACAGCACCGAGGAAAGGCGGCCGTGGTTCTGGGGACGGTGACTGTGCTCAGCTGCTTAAAGAACATTTATTGGTATTTTATGCTCACGGGTGTTTAAATGCATGACAATCTCCTTTGGTTTTGCTGGGGGAGAAATGGCGTTCTGTTCTCACCAGTCTGGGGAGCAATAGAATTCCTTTACTATCTCATCACTCCAGTTGGCGTCTTCGTTGATATTATGCTGCTCAATGTGTTAACCGTCAGACGTGTTCTGCTGGCGAGCAGAGCCCGTGGAGGCTCCGGGCAAGGGACAATGGGGAGCGTCCCAGAGACCCAGAGATGGAGAGCCGAGGGAAATCTGACATTTTGTTACTTTTCTTCTCGGGGAATGCCATCTTTCCCTGGGCGGCCTTGGTCGTGTTTTCTATCTGGATGAGAATCTATTGTTTGTGGTCTAATACGGCGTTCCCACCTTATTCTGTGCATGAACTGGGTTTCATACTGCAGCTCCTGAGCTGTTGCACGAACACTGGGCTTTACACCGTGACTCAGACTAAGTTCAGAGAGCAGCTGCAGGTTGTACTGAAATGTCCCGTTAACTTCTTTATAAATGTGAAGATCTGAGGAATTCTCAGTGCTGCCTCTTGCGAACAGACTCTCTCCTCCCCCACCCCGTTCCCTCCTCCCAAAATCTCATCTGAATTTTCCTCTTGGATACATCGGTTTGGTTTTGAACACCGTTGGGTTATTCCCTCAATATCTTCAACCGCATGCAGTCGGTATAGCTGGATCAGTTGATGTTGTCCCTGCCATATTTTATCTGCTTCTAACTCCCGGTCTGTTCTGCTGCCGACAGATCTACTTACGTTACGCGTTCTTTGTCCCCTCTTCTCTTCTCTCATCCTAAATAAAATAGAGCGGTTGAAAGATCTTGCTCTCTCTCTCTCCCCCGTCTCGCTCCGTCTTTCTTATAGTGTCACAGTGTCATAGGGTAATAAAGCGTACAACACAATTTGGCCCAACTCGTCCACGCCGACCGTGGTGCCCACCAACCTCTTCCCATGTGTTCGCTGTTGGCCCATTTTCCTCTGAAACCCACCTATCCATGCACTTAGAGAAATATATTCTTTCTCTCTCTCTATTTTTGCATCAAACTCTACATTATTTGTCAACGTGTAAGATTATCAGAAGTCGCCCATCAATCTCCTACGTTCCACGGAATAAAGAATTAGCCTGACCAACCTCTCCCTGTGCGTTCACCCTATCTACTCGAAGTGTTGAGTTTTTTTTCTTCCTCAGCGTTCGGGATAGCTGCGAGTGACGGCGCAGGCGCGTGACGTCATCGGTAGCGCGGTCAATTTAAAAAGAAGACAGCTGGCTGCGGAGTGAGAGGGAGCAGAGTGGTTGGGTTTTGGCTCAACGGGCTTAGGCAGTAACGGGTAAGAGGCGAGATTTATAGAGCGGGTGTAAGTCACTGGTTTATTTATCTTAGTATTGGACAGTGTCATAGTAGTATGCATCTGGGATTAGTTTTATGTTTGGAGGAACAGATGTGGGGACCTTGGGAGTCTACCAGCCTCACCGATGACTACGTCTGCACAAAGTGCATTGAGATGCGGCTCCTCAAGGAACGTGTTGACAGTCTCGAGCAGCAGCCCCATGACCTACAGCGGATTATGGACAGTGAACAGGAGATGACAGAAGTTATAAAGAATATGTAGAGAATACCTCTGTGGCAGTCCCCCTTGAAAATCGGTATCTCATTTTAGATTCCGTTGGAGAGGATGACCCGACATGGAAGACCACAGTAATCGGGACTTTGGCACAGTGCCTGGTACTGTGGTCCAGCGGGGAAGGAGTAATACAGTGGTTATTTGGGATTCTATGGTGAGGGAAACGGATAGGACATTCTGCGAACACGACAATGAATCCTGGATGGTGTGCTGCCTCCCTGGTGCCAGGGTACGGGATGTCACGGACCGGGTCCAAAATATTATGACGGGAGAGGGTGATCAGCGAGAAGTCTTGGTACATGTAGGTACCAATGACATAGTCAGAAAAAGGGAAGAGGTCCTGAAGGAGGATTACAAGGAGCTAGGATGAAGGTTGAGAAGCAGGACCTCGAAGGAGGTAATTTCAGGATTGCTACCTGCGCCACGTGCTAATGTAATTAAAAGTAGAATGATCTGGCCGATGAATCTGTGGCTGAGTGACTGGTGCAGTGGGCAGGGCTTCCTATTTCTGGATCATTGGGACCTTTTTTGGGAGAGGTATGACCTATTCACAAAGGGTTGGATACATCTGGACTCTAAATGGTCCAATATCCTGGCGGGAATATTTAAGTTAGCTGTTGGGGAGGGTTTAAATTAATCTATCAGGGGGATGGAAACCAGGATGTTAGGATACAGAATGTTAGGCTGGAGGAAGAGGTATATAGGTATATACACCAAGATTTTGTGCAGTGAAGTTGGTAAGAAGGACAGGCAGGTGAGAAGTCAGGATAATTTGCTGTACAATAGAAGTACAACAAACTCAGTAGCAGATACTGGCCTAAATGTACTATATTTAAATGCACGTAGCTTTAGGAATAAAGTGGATGACCTAGTGGCACAACTACAGATTAAAAAATATGAGATTGTGGAAATCACCGAGTCATGGTTTTATGACGGATGCGATTGGGAACTGAATGTCCAGGGGTACACAGTGTGCAGGAAGGGTAGGCAGGCAGGCAGGCAGAGGGGCTGGTGTGGTCCTGATGATCAGTAATGATATAAAATCAATAGAAAGGAAGGACAGTGGGAAGGACCGAAGAAGTGGAATACTTATGACTGGAGCTAAGAAATAGCAAGGGTGAAAGGACAATAATAGAAGTTATATATAGGCCCCCTAACAGCAGCCGGTATGTGGACTAGACGTTACAGTTAGAAATAGAAAAAGCGTGTCAGAAAGACAAAGTTAAGATAATTATGGGGGATTTTAACATGAAGGTGGATTGGGAAAGCCAGCAAGGCAGCGGATCTCAGGAGAGTGAGTTTGTGGAATGTCTACGGGACAGCTCCTTGCAGCAACTTGTTGATAAACCCACCAGGGGATTGGCTGTTTTGGATTGGGTGCTGTGTAACGAACCGGAGGTAATTGGGGAACTAAAGGTAAAGGAACCATTAGGAACTAGCGATCACAATATGATTGAGTTCAGTTTCAAATTTGAGAAGGAGAAGCTAGTAGCAGGTGTACTGATATTTCAGTGGAATAAAGGGAATTACAGTGACATGAGAGAGGAACTGACCCAAATTGATTGGAATAGTAAACTAGTTGGAGGACGGCAGAGCAGAAATGGATAGAATTTCTACAAGAAATAAAGGAAATGCAGACAGATATATTCCAAGACAAAAGAAGGTTTTCAATAAAAAAAAGACATAAATGTGGATAAGGAGAGAGGTTAAGGCTAAAATAAGAGCAAAAGGGAGAGCATACAAGGAAGCAAAAAATAGTGGGAAAACAGAAGACTGGGGAAGTAAAAACCTGCAGAAAGTAACTAAGGTCATTGGGAAAGAAAAGACGAATTATGAAAGGAAGTTGGCAGGTAACATTCGAAAGGATACTAAGAGTTTTTTTAAAATATATGAAGAGTAAAAGAGAGACACGGGTTGATATAGGACCAATCGAAAACGGTGCGGGAGAGATTGTAATGGATGATAAAGAGATGGCATAGGTTTTAAATGAATATTTTGCATCGATCTTCACTGTGGAGGACATCAGCAATATACCAGATAGTTGGGAGTCTCAAGGGATGGTACTGAGTTCAGTTGAGATTTCTAGAGAGAAGGTAAGAGGGAGGCTAAATGGCCTAAAGACAGGTAGGTCTCCCGGATCGGATGAGGTGCATCCCAGGGTTCTGAAGGAGGTGGCTTTAGAGATTGCGGAGGCATTTGTGATAATTTTCCAGGAATCGATAGTCTCTGGCAGGGTTCCGGAGGACCGGAGGGTCGCAAATGTAGTTCCATTGTACAAGAAAGGTGGAGACAGCATAAGGGAAATTACAGACCTATTAGTCTGACATCGGTGGTGGGAAAGATATTGGAATCGATCCTCAAGGATGAGGTAATGTAATTCCCAGAGGTAAAAGGGAAGATGGTTTCGTGAAGGGTAGATCCTGCCTGACCAACCTGTTAGAGTTTTTTGAGGAAATCTCAGGTAGGTTGGATAAGGGAGAGGTTGTAGATGTTGTGTGTTTAGACTCCTAAAAGGCCTCCGACAAGGTGCCGCACAAGAAGCTGATTAATAAGATGAGAGCTCATGGAATTACGGGTAGGATGTTGGAATGGGTGGAGCGTTTAATGGTAGGCAGAAAGCAAATGGTGGGAATAAAAGGATCCTGCTCTAGTTGGCTACCGGTTACTAGTGGTTTTCCTTAGGGGTCGGTGTTGGGGCCGCTTCTTTTCACTTTGTACATTAATGATTTGGATGATGGAGTAAATGGTTTTGTGGCTAAGTTTGCAGACTACACCAAGATAGGTGCAGGAGTAGGGAGTATTGAAGAAACAGGAAGATTGCATACAGACTTAGATAGTTTAGGAGAATGGGCAAATAAATGGCAGATGAGATTTAATGTTGAAAAATTTGCAGTTGTACACTTTGGGAAAAGAAATAAAGGGGCAGATTATTATCTAGAAGGGGAGAAAATTCAAAGTACAGAAGTACAAAGGGACAGTGGGGTACTCGTGCAGGATACCCTAAAGTTTAACCACTAGGAAAGATCGGCAGTAGAGAAAGCGAATCCTATGTTGGCATTCATTTCGAGAGGTATAGTGTATAAAAGTAGGTAACTGTTGATGAAGCTCTACTGGGCACTGGTAAGGACTCATTTGGAATACTGTGTGCAGCTTTGGGCCTCATATCTTAGGAAGGATGTACTGATGTTGGAGAGGGTTCAGAGGAGATTTACGAGGATGATTCCAGGAATGAAAGGGCTTACATACGATGAGCGTTTGTCGGCTCTTGGACGGTACTCACTGGAGTACAGAAGAATGAGAGGGGACCTCATAGAAATATTTAAAATGTTGAAAGGACTGGACAGAGTAGATGTGGCTAAGCTGTTTCCCTTGGTGGATGAGTCCAGGACCAGAGGGCACAGAATTAGAGGGTACCGGTTTAAAACAGAGATGAGGAGAAATTTCTTTAGCCATAGGGTTGTGAAATTATGGAATTCTTTGCCACGTACAGCTGAGGAGGCCCGATTATTGGAGGTGTTTATGGAAGAGATAGATTGGTATCTAATTAGTCAAGGTATCAACGGATATGGGGATAAGGCCGGAAATTGGGGCCATATAGAATTAGTTCTTTTATCTCATGGAGCAGACTCAATGGGCCGAATGGTCTACTTATGCTTCCTTGTCTTCTGATGTGATCTATACCCCTGATGAACTTACACACAGTCTATAAGGTCACCTCTCAATCTCCTGCGTTCAACGGAATAAAGGCAGAGACTGCTCAACCTGTCCCTCCTACTCAGGTACTTGAGTCCTGCCAACATCCTCTTAGATCGTCTCTGCACTTTTTCCGGTTCAGTGATGTCTTTGCTATAATCTGTCGACCAAAATTGTTCTCAATACTCGAAGTTCGGTTTCACTATCTGTCTTGTAGAATCGCAACAGAACATCCCAACTCCAAAACACAATGTCGTGACTGATGAATGCCATTGTTCAAAACACTCTTTTCACCAGCATGTTCACACCTAACGCCGTTTCCAGAGAACTGTGTATCTGTACTTCTGTGTCCCTCTGTTTCACAACACTGTCCATGGTCTGACAATTCAACTGAAATGTCCTACCCTGGTTTGATTCTCGAAAATGCAACACTTCGCACTTATCCGAATTGAAAGCCATTTGCCAATCTTCCGCCCACTTCTGTAGCTGATGAAGATCTCCCTGTAATCTCTGATAACCCTCTTCACGACAACGATACCACATATTTTAGTATCATCCGTGAAGTTACAAAGCATGCCTTAGACATTCAGATCTAAATCATTCATATAAATAGTGAACAATAACGGTCAAGCACCGTCCGCGTAGCTCACCAATATTAACAGGCCTCCAGTGTGTGAAACGACCTTCGACCATCACTCTCTGTTTCCTACCATCGACCCAATTTTAAATCCCACCGGAGTTTAATTCGGGTAAGTGCGAGTTGTTGCATTTTAAGAATACAAATCAAGGTGGGACTTTCACAGTAAATGGTCGCGCCCTGCGGAGTGTTGTAGAACAGAGGGACATAGGAGGCCAAGTCCATGCTTCCCTGTGATTGTGTCGCAGGTATACAGGATGGTGAAGACGGCGTTTGGAACTCTGGCCTTCATCAGTGGGGACATTGAGTATAAAGGTTGGGATGTTGCTTGGAGAGCTGTGTTCAGTTCTGGTCACCCTGCGATAGGAACGAAGGAACGAAGCCGGACAAAGTGCAAAGGAGTTTTACGAAGCTGTTGCCGGGACTCGAGGGACGGAGATATGGACAGGAGTTGGGTAGGTTGAGATTATTTTCATTGGAGAGTAGGAGACTCGGGGTGATCGTATGGAGGTGTATAAAACCATGGGGGCATGGAGAACACACATTCTGCTTCCAGGGTTGGAAATCAAAAACTGGAGATCACAGGTTTAAGGTGAGAGGGAAAACATATATTAGGAACCTGAGGGGCAACATTTTCACCCAGAGAGTGGTCAGTATATGGAATCAGTTGCCAGAGGAAGTGGTTGAGGCATGTACACGAACAACATTTAAAAGGTACTTGGACAGCTACATGGTTCGGAAATGTTTAGGGGGATGTGGGCCAATCGGGAATAACTTAGATTGGAATCTTGGTCTGTAAGGAACTGCTGCTTGTATTTTTGTCACCAAGCGTGATACACAAAAATCAGATGCTCTCCATTGAGCTCCATGTTGTGTTGTCGCTGACGTATTTATCTTCAATATTATAATGACGTTTACCATTTTTCTTGGGAATACAAAGTTTATTGTGCAATAAGTGTGGCGTCATCTTCTCTGCAATTCACCTACTCCTATTTGCATAAATCTATTATCTGATCGTTGACCATTTCATGGTGAAACTGATGGTGGAAATCAGCGTCTGTGCAGTCTGTGTTGGAGCAAATCGTCTGAAGAAAGAAGAAAGGAAGAAGGAAGGAAGGGGAGGATGTTCTGAAATGCATTTCATTCTTTCTGCTGCGGCAGCCAGATATTCAAAGTCCCGATAAATCGGAAATGTTACCTGTTGGATGGAGGAATGAGAATAAAAATTTCAACTGAGAACAGAGAAATCGGTAGCGGGTCCATGTGCGTTGTTTAATCACAAATTATAGGACTGGTTGGAAACAAGATGACCAAATAATATGCGATCCTGGGTTGGTGAGAGTGGCCTCTGGTCTTTAGGAGCGGGGCTTTCGGTTCGTGGGAGGCGCATTTTGTTGCTGTGGAAGGATGTCCGAAACTAATGTGGACGGGGGTGTGTGAGGGCACCTGTTGGCCATGACTTTCCTGAATTTCTCTCTTCTAATCCTTCCCTTGCTGTATCAAGTAGTTGGAAACAGCACACATTTGCGGAATTGCTCTCAGGTCAATCCCATCCCCATCCAGGACTTCTATTTCCATGTTATGTACATCAGTTCAGGTAATACCGGTACATATCACCTGATTGGGGGCGTTGATGGGCCAGTTTGAGTGATTTTCTGACTGGGTAACTTGACGGAATGGGACCGATGATTATATTCGAAAGCCGACAGAGTTTCGATAGGCCCCATGTACTCGTTCATTGGTCATTGTAATAACAGTGTGAGAGACTACTGAGAACCCTCGGCAATGAAACTCCAACCCCACCCCCCCATCCTCTCCCCTCCCCCCCCTGTCATTTGATTCACAGCTCCCGTCCCTAATCTGGTTCCACTCTTCCCCTTCCTTTCCCATCTGATTCCCCCATCTGCAGCACTTTGTTGCCTCCTCTCATCACATCCCGCTGCCTCCATCCGTCCTTCCCCATCTGGTTCACTCTGCCATCCAACCCTCCTCCCCTCGATCCACCTATTGCTTGCTGGCTCCTGTATCACTACCACCTCTCCCCCCACCAACTCCAAGCACTTTATACTGGCTATCTGCCCTTTTCCCTCTCGGTCCTGATGCACGGTCGCAACCTACAACGTCGACAATCCCTTTTGCTCCAGTTTTTTCCGGACCTGCTGATTTCTCCCAACGGCTCCTTCCTTGATCCAGGTCCCAGAATCTGCAGTCGCGTTGTCTCCTTTCAATCTGCCGATTAGACTTTTTTTCAACGACCTATTCTTTCTGGTATGCAAAGGTTACACCACCTACACTTACACGTTTCAAATACATTGCTAGGTACAGTATTTTTGTCACTTGCTTCATCCCTCGTAATTCCCTGTGAGGAAACCTCTTGTCTGACTAGACTGATTCACCCCTGCAATACCTGCAGAGAGAGTGTCCGACAGAATGGCGGCTGGAGACAGGACAGTTCCATTTCAGAGGCAAATGTTTCACTTCTGAACGGGAACAACTCGAGGGCGGAGATACGAGGCAGTCCGGGGAAACTAAGAGAGGCAGAATGGAGGGAAGAGCTGAAAGCAGAGGATTGTCAGATGGAAATGATAAGAGTAGGGAACAGAGAAAGTGACAGAAATCGGGACAGAAGAATTAACATGGGATCAACGGGAAAGTAGCAAGACGGCCACATGGAAGAAGCGTTTTAAATTGTGGCCGAATGTTGATAACACACACACGTGTTGTGTGCGGTGAGCTCTGCATGGCTCGGTGCCAGGATCCCTGCACTTCTTCCCGACAAGTGTGAGAAATGAAGTGACCTTCAATAATTGGACTGAGATACCTCAACGTATTTCCTGAACGTCTTTAATAAATGATACAAGATTTTTTTTAATCATAAGTAATGATAACAGCAAAATTATAAAATAATAACATAATGGTTAAGGAAGATGCTGACCTTAATTCGCCAGGTCATGGAATATAAGAGCTAGGAAAAAATAAGCGAGCTTCAGAGAACATTGGTGGGGCCACATCTGAAACATAGTCTGCAGATCTCGTCACTCAAAGGAAGGAGATGTTTGCGCAAGAGAAGGTTCGGAGAGGATTCACTCGGATAATTCAGTAGTGATCAAATACGGTTTTTTACCCTTTGGACCGGAAGAAGCCGAAAGGGGGTGTTAGCAGATAGAGGTATAAAATATAAGTGCATTGAGGTAGTACAGATAACTACTATAACAGTACAGCGTAAAGTGTCACAGCTACAGGGAAAGTGCAGCGCAATAAGATGCAAGGTCACAACATGGTAGATCGTGATGGCAGAGTCCATCTCATTGTATAAGGGAACCATTCAATAGTCTTATCACTGTGGGGTATAAGCTGTCCTTGAGTCTGGTAGTACGTGCCCTCAGGCTCCTGTATCTTCTGTCTGATGGGAAAAGTGAGAAGAGAGAATGTCCCCAGTGGGTGGGGTCTTTGATTATGCTGGCTGCTTCACCAAGGCAGCGAGAGGTGTTGACAGAGTCCAAGGAGGGGAGGTTGGTTTCCGTGACGCTCTGGGCTGTGTCCACAACACTCTGCAGTTTCTTGCGGTCCTGGGCAGAGCAGTTGCCGTGCCAAGCCGTGATGCATCCAGATAGGATGTTTTCTATGGTGCAGCGATAAAAGATGGTGAGTATTAAAGGCGACATACTGAATTTCTTTTACCTCCTGAGGAAGCAGAGGCGCTGGTGAGCTTTCTAGGCCGTGGCATCTCCGTGATTTGACCAGGACAGGCTATTGGTGATATTCACTCCCAGTAACATGAAGCTTTCAAACCTCTCGACTTCAGTACCGTTGATGTACACAGCAGCATGTACACCGCCCCTTGTCCTGAAGTCAATGTCCAGCTCTTTTGTTTTATTGAAATTGAGGGAAAGGTTGTTGTCATGACACCATGTCACTAAGCTCTCTATCTCCTTCCTGTATTGCGACTCATTGTTATTTGAGATACGGCCTAAAACGGTGTTATCATCTGCAAACTTGTAGATGGGGTTCGAGCAGAATCTGCCACACAGTCATGAATGTATAGGGAGTAGACTAGAGGGCTGAGGACGCAACCTTGTTTGGTACCAGTGTTGAGATTAATCGTACCGGAGGTATTGCTGCCGATCCTCACTGATTGCGGTTTGTTGATTTGAAAGTCAAGAATCCAGTCACAGCGGGAAGTTTTGAGTCCCAGGTCACGGAATTTGTTGACAGGTTTGCTTGGGATTATAGTATTCAAGGCAAAGCTGCAGTTAATAACCAATAGTCCAACGTAGGTGTATTTACTGTCCAGATGCCCCAGATCTGAGTGTTGTCCAGGGAGATGGCGTCCGCTGTAGACCTGTTTCGGTGATAGGCGAATTTCAGTGGGTCGAGGTTGTCTGGGAGGCTGGAATTAATGCGTGCCATGATCAGCCTCTCAAAGTAACGGGTGACAGAGTTTTGGAGGGAACATATGGTGGAAGGCAGACATTTGGGTGACGAATGTGCCCTTATCAGTCACAAAGCTGCAGGTAGCAGTGTTGTGACCTGTAATGAGAAGACTGCTTTGGACAATTCCGGATGAAAATAACTCTTCATTTATCACTTGCTGCAAGTAGGCTACAAGGTCTTTAGAGGGGTCAGTATCTGCAGCGAACGTGTCTTGCGCCTGATCCTGAATGACAGTCGTTTGAGTATTATTCAGTTTACTCTCTTTTATTTTATCTCTCGCTCCTTCTCGTTCTCCATTTTTTCTCTCTCTCTACGTCCATTCATATACTGTCTACACATCACCGATCATCCGACCTATGTCAAAGAATAGTCCCATTTATTGTATAATACTTACAACAGTGTACAATGCTGAATGTGAATCCCAAATTCAGTATTCAGTGCAATACTTCCTTATTTATGAATCTCACCCTCTTTCAATAACGATCGGTCACCTGGTCGATAAGGCATGGGGATTGGAAATGCGAGTGGGGAGAAGGAATGGAAAGCAGACCCGGGGGAGTTGGGGAGGAGGACGTTGGCCGCGGTGGGTATCGGGAAGAAGGGAGTGGTCAGCTAGAGTGGGGTGAAGGAAGAAGTGGGTGAATAGGGTGGGTGAGAGGGACCGAGGTGGGGGAGTGCGGGAAGGATGAAGAATGCGGGAGTGGGGAGGGGTGTACTAGGGGCAGAGGGGAGAGCTGTGCGGGAAGGGGAGCGGCGGACGGGAAAATGGGAGCTATGTGTCAGAAGTGGAGATGGATGTACGGGAGAGTGGTGGACGGGATTGGGAGGGATGGAGTATGTGGGGCGAGGGGGAATGAGGTGACCTGTCACTCCCTTCCTGGCTTTTTCACCAGCCCAGAAGACATGACTTTATCACCGGCAACAGGAAGGCAACACAGACTCTCTGCCTTTGCTCAAGAAAACAGTGGCCGTTCCCCCAACCAAGACCCGACCTATAACACTCCACCCCTTTTTTTCGCCCTTTGCCCTCTACGTGAGCAGCTCCCTGGTTCTCGGGACCATGAATAGTGTTCATACCCTTCCTGAAGTCCGCTCCCTCGTCCACACAAGGAGACAGAAAACAAGAACCTCGGACCAGTTGGACAAGGATAAGGGCTGAGTGTCCCCCAGAAGTAACCCCTGGATGCCTTTACCTGCCTCATCTGCCCTCACACTGCCCTTTCAATGACCATGAGCCAATTCTGAACATCTCAGGGGAGCGAATTCCTCCCGAGATTCAGGTGAACAGAAATCTCCCCTCTCTGATGTCTCGGAGTGGCATAGGATATTCGTGCCACAGAGCACAGAAACAGACCCTTCGACCCATGTTGTCCATGCCGTCCATCCTGCCTGTACTGATCACGTTCATCAGCGTTCCCTGCCATGGCGATGGAAGAGCTTGTCCAAGTGTTTCTTCCATGTTGTCAGGGCACCTGCCTCCGCCCCTTCCTCCGGCAGTGCGTTCCACATTGCAAGTAGCCTCTGGGCGATAACACATCTTCCACAGATCCTCGCTAAACCTCTCCCACCTCACATTAAACAGACGTCCTCTGGTCTTAGACTCCTCTGCTGTGAGGAACAGTTTCTTACCATCTGCTCCATTGTTCAAACACCACATTTGGTTCAAACTGATGGATTCTTCTTGCTTCAGACATTTTATCACTGAAGCGGACCACGGCTTCATACGGCAAGTCCTCGACAGTAGTTAGACATGGGCTGATAAATGATGACCAATATTCCAACAAATTAACTACCAGTGACCATCGCCAACGAGATGGCGTCCAAGGTGAAATCATCCGCTACCAAAAAGCTCAGCATCACATTGTTCGGAACTCAGAGAGTCCGGGGCAAAATCAGTGTGGCTGTAACACCAGGACAGAGACTGGATATCCCGACAACTCAAACCCTTCCCACTCCGAGCCGTTAGTCTGGTAAGCTGTTGAATACTTGCCGCTTGTCTGTATGAGGGCAGCTCCATAAACACTCCAGCAGATTGGCACCAACTGCTTCAACTATGACTGAGCCACACAGAGACTTAAATTGGTAGATGTGAATTGCTTTTTATTCCTCACCACAAACAGGCGGCTTGATCGAAGAACAGAACAGCTATGACAGTCAGATATATCCCAGATAGTCAGACGCTTTTTTCCAAGATTGGATCAGTTTAATGTGTCATCATAGTCGACATAGACATTGTGGGCCGAAGGGACTATTCCAGTGCTTTCCATTTCTATGCTTTATTCAGGTGTAAGACAAATATAAGGAGGCAACGTTCATTTGCTCAGAGCGGACGTTCGCCCTCGGTGATGAAGGCGGAGATTTGCTCCACGACAAAGTGAGGTGGATTTAAAGCAGACAAGGTGTGGTTGGTTACTGGTAGCCCCGGAGTGGGACACGGGCTCATAGGGAGATGAGCCGCGATCAGATTGAGTGGAGAATCAATGAGGAGGGGCCGTTTTAATTTCAGACGATTTGTTGAACCCATCCCTCACCTGTGGTCAAAGTTCGCACAGTCCGTCTGCAAAGCTGGCAGGCTAAAACCCTGAGAGGCCCCCAGGTATTAGGGATGTTCTTGCTGAATGAAGCAGATTGGAGGGAATCAGCCAAACAACATGAGGCGGAGAGTTGGGTCTAATGGTGTATGAAACAATATCCGTTTTGCTGGAACAATGCCGCTTCCAATTCACATCCTTCGGTACCGTCAACAATTTCCATTCTTTGCAGTATTTCAATTGATACACTGAATGGCCGCACGGCAGTGTAGCGATCAGCGTAACGCGCCTGGCACCACGGTAGTTTGTACGTTTTCCCAGTGTCTGCGTGTTAGGATGTTAGGAGCTTTAAGCATGCTATGTTGGTGCCGGTCGAGACGCGACGCTTGGGGGCTGCCCCCAGACCATTGTCAGCGACTCAAAAAATGATTTCACGGTGTATTTCGATTTACATGTGACTAATGAATAAATAAATGTATCTCTAAAAACAACCTGTCACCGCAGGCATTTCACTTGACTGACGTAATTGGTTTGGTAATAATCTAAACATCTATATTTTTAACTCTGTTGAAATCTCCCTGTCCCCGTGGAGATCGCTAAATGGTATAAAACCCCTGGATTACTGTGTCTCAACATTCCATTCCAAGACATTACTTGCCGCAAACAGGGGGTCATCGTTGTGCAGAGAAAATGATAGAAAGGTACTTCGCTGTGGAGAAAATATTTTACGTGATCATTGCCGTCATTGGAGTTCCTGGTAAGTGAGCAGAGTAATTCATGTTTTGTATCTCCGTGTGTTACCTGTGTACACCTATTTCTTAGAAAGTTATTGACGATCCTTGTACAAAAATACATCAATAATGTCGATCCTGTCAATTCCATATTCTGATTTTTCTCATTCCCTGACAACCGAAACGAAACCTATTTTTGCTCCAACTCACGGGATCCACTCGACTGTTGTTCTTGCCTTAAATGGCACCTTGCCCAGAGTTGTCCCAGCGTTCGGGACAGGCAGCTCTCCGGGAAGGTGTGTCTGGGAGGGTTTTACATTGTGAAGTTCACTGTTACTGAGTTATTGATCAGAGTGAACACCTGATCCTGTGGACACACCTCACGGTGGAGTCCGTCCCCGTCGGATTCAATTGGCTCTTGGTCAATTATTGGGTCCGATCACCTGAACAAATGTACACGGATCTACAGGAGTGTCATTGTCGAACTGAACTCATTGTGGAATTAATCCATTAACGGAACCACTCTGCTGCTGGTAAATAAGTTGTCCCTGCCTTCCCTCTGAAACCTTCCTCGGACCTATCAGATGCTGAGTTTCCAGAATGTTGTTTCACACTGCTGAATGCGGTTAAATCTGTGAAACCGGCTCGATAAGAGACTTTAACCAGGATTAATTAATGGAAAGGTCATTGCAACTCTTGTAGCGGATGGCAGCTCGTTTCCTCCCGGCCGTTTAACCCACCCTTTACCTTATCACCTCACCACTGAAGCACCCAGGTTGGATCCGTGTCTCATGTTATCAGGTTTCCAGCCACGTACCGACTCCTAACACTCCTGATCTGCAGCTGAAACCCGAGTCGGTGTTCAGACACGGAGAATGAGTTGAGTAATGCCCAGTGTCTGATCTCTTCTCTTTCTCCAGTGAATTTACTGGCGATTGTGATCCTGTCCCTGGGAAAGTGCGGCCTCTCAACCTGCACCACTCGCTACCTGGTGGCCATGGCAACGGCGGATCTGCTGGTCATTGTCACTTACGTAATTTTGTATCAAATCAATTATCATTACTTTCCGGTGAGTTTTTTGGACATCACCCCTGTGTGCAGCGTTGTCGATGCACTGAAGTTTACAGCAACAGACTGTTCTGTCTGGTTCACCGTCACTTTCACTTTTGATCGATTTGTCGCCATTTGTTGCCAGAAGCTGAAAACAAAATATTGCACCGGGAAAACTGCGGCTGCTGTTCTGACAACAACCGGCGTTCTGCTGTGTCTGAAAAACGTTCCCCGCTACTTCACAGAGGAACCCAGATGGATAATTGATAACATACCGTGGTTCTGTGAATCAATGGACAGCTATTACACTGACCTCGGGTGGGTGGTATATGACTGGTTCGACACTATTTTAACTCCTCTGCTCCCGTTCACTGTAATTCTGATGCTCAACGCTCTGACAGTCCGGCACATCTTAGTGGTCAGTCGGGTCCGTGAGGGGCTGAGGCGTCAGAGCAAGGGTGAGAACCGCAGTGACCCGGAGATGGAGAGCAGGAGGAGGTCTGTGGTTTTACTTTTCGCCATATCCGGCAGCTTCATCCTCCTGTGGCTGACGAATGTTGTAGAATTTGTCTATTATCAGATCACAGGAACAGCAGCAGATCGGAATGACTCCCAGTATATCTTCGGCGAAGTTGGGTATTTGCTGAGGAATTTCAGCTGCTGCACGAACACATTTATTTACGCGGTGACTCAGTCCAAGTTCAGGGAGCAGGTGAAGATGACTGTGAAATATCCGTTCACATCAGTGCTTCAGTTCATTCGTAAAACCGTCCCCCACCCATGAGCACAACCCAGGGACGGAAACAGTGCACCCTTTCCAGGCTCCAGCTCCTCACTCATCGTTTGATCTCTCAGGTATCAGGCCCTGGGGGATTGTCCCAGCTCCGGGACATCAGGACCATCACATCGATACCTATTTCCCCAATGTTTCCATGTACCCCTGCAGAAGGGACGGTCCGCTGCTGGCTCCACCCTGGTACCGATGGTTCCATCTGCCTGCGCAGTGCGGACCGTCTGACGCAAGCTCCACCCTGGGAGGAATGGCCCCATCTCCCTCCGCAGTGGGGACAGGTCAGGAAGAAGTTCCTCACTGGGACCAGTAGTTCCGATCCACCTCCGCAGTGGGGATCGGTGTGGTGCAAACTCCGCCCTGATACCAGTAATCCTGATCCACATCCGCAGTGGTCACATCTGCCTCCGCACTGGGGACCATCTAGTGTTACCTCCGCCCTGGGACCAGAGGTTTCAAACACACTCCGCAGCGTGGCCTGTCTGGTACAAACTTCCCCCGAGACCACTGTCTAATCTCCCTCAGTGTGGTCCGTCTGGTAATAACCTTCCCCCCGGGGACCATTTGTCCGATCACTCTCCTGTGTCAAACCCTTGGAATCTCCCCCATCGCGGCCGCCGTTTGTTCCAGACACGAAGACCGACGGTACCGTCCCGACACCGATCCTGTTTCACCAATTTATTTCCAAAGTTAAACAGTGCACACCCCTCCCCTCTCCCTCCCCCCACACCCACACGTCCCATGTCGGGGATGCCAGTCTTTCTGCTGGCTTTGTACAATAAGTAAGTGCTGGAGGTTCCTTAGCTTGTGACTCTTTGGGAGAAGTAGATGTAACCCTGGTCCCGGGGCAGTTTTTCTGAGGCACAGACTTACTGATAATTGTATATCACACAACTGTGGGGGCCAGAAAAAAAGAGGGAGTGAGAGGAGGGGGAAGAGGGAGGAGTGTTATGGGGAGAAAGGGAGAGCTGTACATCAGAGGGAAGGTGCGATGGGTTGAGAGGGAGAGGTGTCGACCAGAGGGAGGTTGCGAAGGAGAGAGGGAGAGGTGTAGAGCAGAGGGAGTTTGCGATGGGGAGAGAGGCGAGCTACAGAGCAGGATGATAACGAGGGTGCAGGGACACAAAGATGGAAGGAGGGGAGGGGAGAGAAGGTGTGGGAGGGAACGCCGAGTTGTGGGATTGCCCACACTCTCCTCACTTCTTCTTGATGTGACACACCTAGTGTCCACCCATGGTCGAAGTCCTTATTTGGCTGATGAAGGCGCAGAGCTGATACTTTGCAGGAGGAAGCACGTATCAGTGGGATAGGACGGACATGCATACTCAGGCAGGAGGCGACGTGAGGGGTGTGTACACACCAGACACCAGTACACAGGGGGAAGATGGTAAGCGGTGTGTACTCCAGACACCGGTAAACACGGGGACGGTGAGGTGCGGTGCGTACACAACATACAACAGTACACAGGAGGACGGCGGGGAGGGGTGTGTTGACACCAGACAGCAGTACACAGGGGGACGGTGGGAGATGTGTGTACACACCAGACAGCGATACACAGGGGGACGGTGGGGAGGGGTGTGCACAATCCGGATACCAGTAAAAGTGGTGAAAGTGGGGAGCGGTGCGTACACACCAGACAACAGTACACAGGGGTACGGTCGGGTGGGGTGTGTACACACCAGACACCAGAACACAGGGGGACGGTGCGGAGGTGTGCGTACACACCAGAAACCAGTGCACAGGGGGACGGTGGGGAGCGGTGCTTACACACCAGACACTAGTACCCAGGTTACGTTGCTGAGAGGGATGTGGACACATCAGGCGTGAGTACACACACACAGACCCACACATAGGTGGCGTGAACACCCTCAGCTACTCACTGCCCTGTCTGTCGCGGATCTTGGGTACTGTGGGCGTGTATTCAGAGACGGAGTCGGCTGCCCAGCCCCCCTCGGACACGTCCATGGCTGTCTCGGCTTCAAGGTCATCGATGTGACTGAAGATCCAGTCCACCGCTCGCTCCAGGCTGTTGTTCAGTGAGGGTGAGGGAGTGTGAGAGAGAGAGATGGTGTGAGAGGGTGAAAAAGAGAGGTAGAGGGAGAGTGTGACAGAGAGAGGGAGAGATAGTGTATGGTGAGAAAGATAGTGAGGGAGTGAGAGATGGTGTGAGAGGATGAGAAAGAGAGAGAGTGTGAGGGTGTGTGAGAGAGAGGGAGAGAAGGTTAGCGCGTGAGAGAGAGAGGGAGAGAGTGTGACAGAGAGAGAGGGAATGAGTGTGATGGAGAGAAAGAGTGAGGGAGGGATAGAGTGCGAGAGAAAGGAGAGTGCGAGAGAGACGATGAGGGAATGTGTGTGAGAGAGAGACATAGAGAAAGAGGGAGAGTGTGAGAGAGGGAGAGAAGGAGAGAGCGAGAGAGAGAGAGGGAGTGTGACAGAGAGAGAAGGAATGTGTGTGATGGAGAGAAAGAGTGAGGGAGGGATAGAGTGCGAGAGAAAGGAGTGCGAGAGAGACGATGAGGGAATGTGTGTGAGAGAGAGACAGAGAGAAAGAGGGAGAGTGTGAGAGAGGGAGAGAAGGAGAGAGCGAGAGAGACATAGGGAGAGAGTGTGACAGAGAGAGGGAGAGAGTGTGTCAGAGAGAGACAGAGAGAGAGGGACGGAGAGAGTGTGAGACAAAAGGAGTTAGTGCGAGAGCGAGGGTGAGGGAGTGTGTGTGAGAGACAGTGAGAGAGAGTGGAGAGAGAGAGAATGATAGAAGGAATGTGAGTGAGTGATGGTGGAGGGCAGGGGTTGGGAGGGAAGGAGCGGGGCCAGTAGTGAGGAACGGGGAGAATAGAGTGTGATCGGGGAGAGGGCGAAGGGAGGAGTGAGGGGTGGTGAGGTGAGGGGAGGAAGGGGTGAAGCGGATCGAGTGGGATGGGAGAGAGGGGTGAGGAAGAGCCAGGCGGAGGGGAGCGAGGGGGAGGAGAGCGAGAGGTACGGGATCTTGTGGGAGTGGAGCGAGTGGCGAGGGGAGCGAGGGGTGGAAGGGATCGAGGGGGAGTGTGGGAGAGGGAGATGGGGATGGCGAAGGGTGAGGGTGAGAGAGAGGCGAGGGTGGGAGCGGGAGCAGGGGATGATTGAGGGAGAAGAAGAGGAGGGGAGTTGGAGGGAGGAGGGTGCAAATGGATGGAGGCTGGTTGAGATGGCTGCAGGAAGCGGGGAGCTGGAGGGAGGAGGGATCAATGCAGGAGGGGTAGATGGAGGAAGGAGGGGTAGATGGAGGGAGGAGGGGAGATATGGAGGGAGGAGGGGAGATGGCGGGAGGAGGGGTGTGATAGATGAAGGAGGGGTGAGATGGAGGGAGGAGGGGTAAACGGAGGGAGAAGTGGGAGATAGCGGGAGGAGGGGGAAATGGATCGAGGGAGAAGATTGATGGGGCGGGAGAGGGAGAGTGCCAAGAGCGGCATCATAGAGGGTCGAGAGAGACGATGGTGGAGAGGGCGATGGTGGACTAGGGCGAGGGTGCAGAAGACGAGGGTGGAGGGGACGAGGGTGGAGAGGGCGACGGTGGAGTCGGTGTGTGGAGGGGTTGAGGGTGCAGTGGGGCGAGTGTGGAGGGGGCGGGGCTGGAGGCGGCTTGGGTGGAGAGGACAAGGGTGGAGGGGTCGAGTGTGGACAGGGTGGGGTGGAGGGGGCGAGGGTGGAGTGAGGCGAGGGTGGAGGGGGTGAGGTTGGAGTGTTTAAGGGTGGAGGGGGCGGTGGAGAGGGGCGAGGATGGAGAGGACGAGGGTGGAGAGAGCGAGGGTGGAGGGGAGGGGTTGGAGCGGGCGAGGGCGGAGAGAGGCAAGGGTAGAAGGTGCGAGGGTGGAGAGGTGCGAGGGTGTAGAGGGGCGAGGATGAAGAGGGGAGAGGGTGGAGAATGTAGGTGTAGAGGCCCTTCAGGGCGCGCAGGACCTGCTCCCGGGAGAAGCTCATGGGCGAAATGGTGGCCAGGCTCTCTTCGGAGGGAGGGTCGGGGCCGGTCACTGCAGACCCAGGGCCGCCGGATCACGGCAAAGCCAGCGGCTGAGCAAAATCTGTGCGTGGAGGCGGGAGAAAGCGTGAGTGTGGGAGAGACAAGGCGGAGAGACGGGAGGTGGAGAGTGAGAGTTGGAGAGAGAGTTAGGGGGGTCGGGGAAAGAGTGAATGTTGCAGAGAGGGTGTGGTCAGGGTGAGATAGTGAGTGGTGGAGAGAGGGTAGGGAGTCGGTGAGGAGAAGGTGTGTGTTGGACCGAGAGGGCGGGGAGTCGGAGGAGAGGGTGAGTTGTGGAGACATGGCGAGGAGTCCTGGAGAGGGTGAGGGGTGGAGGGAGAGGGCGGAGAGTCGGAGGGAGACGGTGAGTGGTGCAGAGAGAGGGAGTCGGGGGGAGAGTGTGAGTCGTGGAGGGAGATGGTGGGGAGACAGGGTGGAGTGATCCCGGGGTCGGGGAAGAGAATCCGTGGTTCGTGGGAGAGAGTCCGGTGGTGACGGGCGCAGAGTCCGGGGGAGAGGGGGCGGGGTCCGGCGGGGAGGGGGTGGGTTCCGAGGGTGAGCGGACTTGGTCCGGGGTCAGGAGTAGGGTCCTGGAGCAGGGACCGGCGGGGTCCGGGGATCCGGGAGCTGAGAAGGCCAGCACTGAGGTGAGAGACGTCTCTCCCTCGCCCTCGCCACCCTCACACTGACCTGGCTCGTGGAGGTGGGACATGACTCAGTTCATGGCGGCCTCCACGCCAGTGTTGCCGGTGTAGAAGACGGCCTTCCGACACTCCTCCATCGGGAAGCACATCTCCGCCAGCTGAACCACCACCGACTCATCGAGCACCAGGGCTGGGGTGGGGGGGAGGGGTGGCGGAACGTTGGGGGCGATGGAAGATGGAAGGGGAAGGAGAGGGAGACGGGGAGGAGAGAGCGGCTAAGGGAGCGAGGAGGAGGGAGAGAGTGAGAAGGAGCGAGGGGGTGAGGGAGAGCGGGAGGAGAGAGCGAATGGGGAGGTAGCGAACGGTGAGGGACGGAGGGTGGGAGAGGGGAAGGGAGAGAGGGGGAGGGATCGAGGCTGGAGGGACCGAAGGGTGAGAGAGAGAGAGGGATGGGGCGAGGGGGGAGGGAGGATGGGAGAGGGGGAGGGAGGAGAAGGCATGTCTGTGTTAACTGACGGCGTTAATGTTCCTGATTTCCATTGGTGACTCTGTCCCTCTTCACATCAGGTGTGTGGGGCAGACATCACCCCCCTCCCTCTCCACCTCCCCCCAACCCGGAACCCCCACCCCCACCCCCCAAACACACACTGGCAGTCCGTTCAGCTGTTATCACAGGCCAGTCCATCACGGACACCAGCCTCCCCTCCATGGACTCCATCTGCACTTCGTGCTGCCTCGGTAAAGCATCCGACATAATCAAAGACCCTCCCCCCACCCCCGACATTCTCGATTTTCCCGCCTCCCATCGGGCAGAAGATACAAAAGCCTGAAAGCAGGTACCACCAGGCTCAAGGACAGCTTCTACCCCACTGTTTAAGGGTTGCATCGTGCGATAAGATGGACCCTTAGTTTTAAGGCAGTGATGAAAACGAATGGAAGGGGTCCACAGGTTAAGGCCCATTGCGTATGCTCCACCGTTCAATCATGACCGACTTTTCCCCCAACCCCATTTACCTGCTTTCTCCCAGTTACCCTGAAACGCTCCTGATACGTTAACCCTTTCATTCCCGGGATCATGACCACTCCGGGGCCAGCACATCCTTCCTTAGATACGGGGCCCAAAGCTGCTCTCAATACTCCAAGTGTGGTCTGACCAACGCTTTATAAAGCCTTCGCATTACATCCTTGTCTGGTTGAGAAAAAGGAAGCAAACATTAGGGTTAGGAGGTCAGGAACAGGCGAATCCCGTGATGACTATAAAAAGATTAAGAATACTGAAGAGGGAAATCAGGTGGGCAAAGATAAGGTATGAGATGCATCTGGCAGGTAAGGTTTAGGAAAATACCAAGAGGTTCTATAGATATATTAAGAGCAAAACGTTGCCCAGGGAGAAAGCAGGTCTCCTGAGAGATCAGCAGGGCCGCCTGTGTCTCAAGCTGCAGGAGATGGTGGGTATTTTAATGAATATTTCTCCTCACTGTTTACTGAGGAAAAAAATCATGTTTGCTCAAGAGATGCGGGGAACAGTGGAGATATTTTGGAGAACATTCATATTACCGAGGAAGAGTTAGTTGCAGCCTTACAGCGCATTAAGCTGTATCCGCCGACTTTGTGGGAGGCTGGAGAAGAAATTGTGGAGATTTTTGCTTCATCGTTAGCCACTGGTGAAGTTCCTGAAGACTGGAAGGTGGCGATTGTTCCGTTATTTAAGAAGGGCAGCAAGGACAAATCGGGTAACTACAGGCCGGTCAGTCTGACATCAGTGGTGGGGAAGTTACTGGAGGGAATTCTGAGGGACAGCTTCTACCAGCATGTAGATAGATAGGGTTTGATTAGAAGGATCCAGCATGGCTTTGTGTGGGAAGTCACGTTTGACGAATCTTTTACAGTCTTTTTTGAAGTAACCAGAAGGATAGATGAGGGTAGGGTGTGGGTATTGTCTATTTGAGACCTTAGCAAGGCCTTTGATGATGCTCCGCATGCGAGGCTGGTCTGGAATGTTAGGTCCCATAGAATCCAGAGAGGGCTGGTTCGGTGGATTCAAAACTGTCTCAGAGGTAGGAAGCAGAGGATCGTGTTTGAAGGTTGTTTTTCTGAATGGAGGCTGGTGACAAGTGGTGTATTGCAGGGGTCGGTGTTGGGATCCTTAGTCGACACAACATCGTGGGCCGAAGGGCCTGTACTATGCCGTAGTGTACTACGAACGGTTGGGAACTAGGGAGTGGAATAGAACAGAGGGACCTAGGAGTACAAGTGTATAGTTTGTTGAAAGCGGCGTCACAGGTAGACAGGGTGGTGAAAATGGCATTTGGCACCCTGGCCTTCATCAGTCAGGGCACTGAATACAGGAGTTGTGCCGTTATGTTGCAGTTGTACAAGTTGTTGGTGAGGCCGCACTTGGGGCACTGTGTAGTTTCGTCACACTGTTATAGGAAAGACGTGGTTACCTCCAGATTCAAGGACAGCTTCTACCCGAATGTTGTAAGACCATTGAACGGTTCTCTAGTGCGATAAGATGGACTCTTGACCTCAACATCTATTGTCTCAAGACCTCTGCACCGTATTGTCTGACCACCTCTTTCACGGGAGAGAAGCAGAGAAAGTGTGTGCTTCTCTGTGAGTGTGCGCATCTGTGAGTACGCGCTCCTCTGTGTGCGTGAGTGCGTTCATGTCTGTGCGTGTCGTGTGTGTGTGTGTGTGTGTGTGTGTGTGTGTGTGTGTGTGTGTGTGTGTGTGTTTGTGTGTGTGCGCACAGAGCAAGGAGAGAGGAGCCCTCACTATCCCCGCGATGGGCTGGGTGAGGAACAGGGACAGGAGAAGACAGAATAGCCACTAACATGTCGGAGAGGAGAACGGGCAGAGGAGAAGGAGTCGTCATCTTCGGTGCCACAGAAGCCAAGGCTACATTTGGGCTCATCGGGTGTAACCAGCGGAGGGGACCGATGTTCGCCAGCTCCTCTTCGCCCGCTTGCAACATCTGCCCTGCAGGTGGGTGATGTCCAGCTCCTCGGGCATCTCGATCGTCACTTTTGCAAGGGCAGCGAGGCCGTGAGAGAGGGGTAGGTTTGGAAGGGAGAGGGTGGTGAGAGCGAGGGCGAGGTTGGGGAGGGAGGAGGTTCGGATGGTGAGAGGGAAAGGTTGTTGAGTGAGGGGGCTGTGAGAGAGAGTGGCTGGTTGGGGAGGGGGTTGTAAGGAGAGGACGGCGGAGAGAGAGTGGGCGGATGGAGAGGGGGCTAAGGAGTGAGAGAGGGAGGAGGGGAGGAGAGTATGGAGAGGGGAGGAGGGAGTGGTGGGATAGGGGAGGAAGGAGAGGAGGGCGGAGGGAGAGGGGGAACTTTCACTCAAAGAGTGGTGTGTGTGTGGAACGGGCTGCCATCTGATGTAGTAAATGCAGGCTCACCCTTAAGTTTTAAGAATAAATTGGATGGTTGCATGAACGGGGTTATGGACCGGGTGCAGGTAAATGGGACAAGCGGAATAAATATTTGGCACAGACAAGAAGGGCCGAATTTCATGTATACTGTGCTGTTGTGTTCTATAGTTCTATGGTTCTATGATGTTGTCCCTGCCATATTTTGTCTGCCTCTAACTCCCAGTCGCTTCTGCTGCCGACAGATCTCTGCGTACGTCACATGTTCTCTGCCCCCTCTTTTCTTCTGTCATGGCAAATAAAATACATCTGCTGAAAGATCTCTCTCTCTCCGTCTCAACCTCTTTCCCTCTCTTCTCTCTCTCTCGCTTCCTCTCTTTCCTTCTTATCGTGTCACAGTGACATAGGGTAATAAAGCATGCAACACAACTCGGCCCAACTCGTCCACGCCGACCAGGGTGCCAATCAACCTATTCCCATGTGTCCGCGGTTGGCCTACTTTCCTCTGAAACCCATCTGTCCATTCACTCATAAACATATACTTTCTCTCTCTCTCTGTTTTGCACCAGACTCTACATAATTTGTCACACACACAACAACAACAAAAAAATCCGAGTCAGGAGTCCTGTGTGTCGACAACACACAGTTATGAACAAATCCTGCCAGGGGCGCACGTGCTCACAGGGTCTAAAACAGAGGCACGGAGACTCCGCCCACGGAGGGTGTTGCATTAATAGGTTTCAGTGGAAGTCAGTTCGAAAGTACGTCCTTAAATTGTGGACACTTGCGGAGTGCAGACACTTCAATAAAAGAACGCACACGGGATTTGTGATCTGTGCGTGAACATCTTTCACTCCGTGTCTGTGTGCGCGAGTGCGCCCGCGCGTGTGTTTATGTCTGTGTGTCTGTGTGTGATTGTTTGTGTGTGTCTCTGTGTCTGTGTGCCGCTGTGTGCCTCTCTGTGTATGTTTGTGTGTATCTGCCTATGTGTGTGTGTTTGTGTGTGTGTGTGTGTGCGTGTCTCTGTGTGTGTGTTCCTCTGTGTGTGTGAGTGGTGTCTGTGTTGTGTGTGTGTGTGTGTGTGTGTGTGTGTGTGTGTGTGTGTGTGTGTGTGTGTGTGTGTGTGTGTGTGTGTGTGTGTGTGTGGTAGGGTGTCTGTGTGGGTGTCCGTCTGTGTGTGTGTCTTCCTCTGTGTGTGTGTCTCTGTGTGTTATGCCTTTGTGTGTGTGTGTGTGTTTTCTTGTGTGTGTGTATCTGTGTGTGTACGCTGTTGTACTCCTCTCCTGTGTGATGTGTATGTGTGTGCTTGTGTGTATCTGCCTATATGTGTGCGTGTTTGTGCGCGCGTCTGTGTGTGTGTGTTCCTCTGTGTGTGTGTGTGTGTGTGTGTGTGTGTGTGTGTGTGTGTGTGTGTGTGTGTGTGTGTGTGTGTGTGTGTGTGTACTGTGCTTTTTGAGGTTAGAAGAAAACTTAGGATTGAAAACCGAATTTTACAAGCAATTGTCCACGTGAATACATATTTGAGAGAGCTTTGAGCGCAACCATGCCAGACACAACACCTCGTCGTCTTCTCAGTGTAAAGTCTGGTTGTATAAAATCAAAGTTTCAACGCTTTTGTTAACTAAAACTGTGACTCCACTTCAGAAAGTACCAGTTGAATACTCGGAATATATTCAGCACGGGGTTCATTTCGAGCGTCATGGGAACCAACGGCAATGGTGTGGCAGGGTAAGAGCGGCGCACTGTAGGTGCGACAAGCTGCGGTACCTGCGTCCCTGTGTCCACAGTGCAGGGTTCATTGTGTGAAATACATTACAGTTGGTTCATGTGTCAGATGGTGCGTCGTAAAAGACAACAGGCACAGAAACTACGGTGAACATTTGCGACCTCAATTACCGCAAATTGTGTTTGACATTTGGGATCTTACATGATTTACCATCCGCTATCCTCAAGTATCTTCCTGCTGTTAAACATTGAGTTGATCCACATCCCGAATCTTTTATCTCTCAGCTTTTCAACTTGTCCGATTCAGTACATTATCTCCCAAACTGCACCGCTTCACGCTTCTCTGCTTTGTATTCCTTCTACTGATTGTCAACCTATTCAATGAGCTGCCCCTTTCTTCGTGATGTTGTCACTCTCCTTCGCCGTCTTTGCCTCAGCTGTAACTGGTACAGTGCGCAACATTTTCACATTTGACATGCGAGTTAGTAACCTGTATCAAAAAGCAGTGGCGGCAAATCTGATCACAAGCTTTGATATCACACTTCACCCAGCCTGAAGTCCCAACCTTACGCATTCTCCTTGCATCTCAGTAAATGTCCTTCCCGTGCTGCATCCACCGACCTCGGAGATGTATGGACATGCTCCCTGGTTTTACCATTTCGTTAATTACATGTAGATCACAGGACATAGAACAGTACAGAACAGGCACAGGCCCTTCGGCCCATAATGGCTGTGCCTAAAACGATGCCAAATTAAATTAAATCACTTCTGTCTGCACATGATCCATATCCCTCCATTCTCTGCGTATTCATGACTATGTCTGAAAGTGTTTTCAACGCCACTTCTTGTCCGTTTCCACTGGTACCGCTGGCAGACCGTTCCAGGAACCTACTCCTCCCCGTGTAAACAACTTACCCCGCACATCTTTCTTGAACTCCCCCGCAGCTTAAATTCAAGTCCTGTCCGATTTAACATTTCTGCCCTCGATGATCCTTTACTAGTTAATGTTTACATCGATCACAACAAACTCTTCCTTTCAGCCTTCTACAGATTAATAATCACATGGACTGATCGCTCCAGTTATTAATCAGAAACTAGCTGACATGTGATTATATTTTTAGCTGGTTTGTTGACTGGAACAAGGTGAAGGTGACACCGCCCTCTGTGTGCATTTACAGGAGGCTGCTCTCCGAGTGAAAAGTCATCACACTGCAGAGGGGGTCAACAAGGAGAATGATGTAAATTCTGCTCTTGATATTTGGATTCCTGGTGTTCGTTCAGCATCTCGTTACGCGTTTTCATCTGGATGACTATTTACCACATAGCGGTGAGTGCCTATCATTGTGGCCGATCTTGCAGAACCTTTTATCAGAAGAATAACAGGCAAGTAAAATTGGGTGTTTGGACATACGAATCCGGAAGAGTTGTCCATGACGATACTCGTCCCTTTTTCTAGCACTTACAGTCACAGGGAAACACATCACGGAATCAGGCACTTCGGTTCATCGCGTCCATGCCGACCATGATGCCCAAGAAGCGACTCTCATTTACCCACGTTGAGCTCACATCCGTCTGATTCCCTGATATTTATTCACTTATCCAAATGTACTTTCACTGCTGTTATTGTATCCGTCTCATCCACTTTCTCTGGCATTTCCTTCCATATACGCACCATCCTCTGTGTGAAGAAGTTTCCCCTCGAGCTCCTTTTAAATCGTTCACCTTAAATATGCCCTCCAGTTTTTTAGTTCTCCTTCCCTGGGACAAAAGTCTCTGTGCGTTCACCCAATCTATACCCCACATGATTTTCACACACAGTCTATTAGGTCACCTCTCAATCTCCTGCCTTCCAAAGAATAAAGACCCAGTCTGCCCAACGTGTCCCTTTAACTCAAGCACTCGAGTCCTGGCAACATCCCAGTAAATCGTCTCTGCACTCTTTCCGGTTCAGTGATATCTTTCCTATAACCAGGCGACCAAAATTGTGCTCAATACTCGAAGTGCGGTTTCACCAAATGTCTTGTAGAACCGCAACACAACAGCCCAACTGCAAAACACAATTACCTTACTGATGAATGCCAGCGTGCAAAACGCTCTTTTCACTACCATGTCCACCCGTAACGCCGCTTCCAGAGTATTATGTGTCCGTACTTCTCTGTCCCTCTGTTCCACGACACTGCCCAGGGTTCGACAATTCACTTTATATGTCCTACCCTGGTTTGACTCTGGAAATTGCAACACTTCGCACTTATCCGATTGAAAGCCATTTGCCAATCTTCCGCCCACTTCTGTAGCTGATGAAGATCTCCCTGTAATCCCTGATAGCCCACTTCACGACAAAGATGCCACGTATTTTAATATCATACGTGAATTACAAAGCATGCCTTGAACATTCAGATCTAAATCATTTATATAAATAACGAGCAATTAAGGTCAAGCATCGTCCCGCGTAGTTCACCAATATTCACAGGCCTCCAGTGTGTCAAACAGCCGTCGACCATCACCCTCTGTTTCCAACCATCGACCCAGTTTTAAATCCAACCGGAGTTTAATTCGGATAAGTGGGATATGTTGCATTTTACGAATACAAATCAGGTTGAGACTTTCACAGTAAATAGTAGCGCCCTGCGGAGTGTTGTAGAACAGAGGGACATCGGAAGACAAGTCCATGCTTCCCTGAAAATTGTATCACAGGTATACAGGATGGTGAAGAAGATGTTTGGAACTGTGGCCTTCATCAGTGAGGGCATTGAGTATAGAGGCTGGGATGTTGCTGTTGTGCACAAAGTTGGTGAAGCCGCATTTGGAATAATGTGTTCAGTTTTGTTCGCCTTATTTTAGGAATAATGCCATTAAGTTAGAAAGACTGCGAAGGAGATTTATAAGAATGTTGCCTGGATTCAAGGGGCTGAGTTATGGAGAGTGGTTGAGCAGACTGTGACTTATTTTCTTTGGAGTGTAGGAGAATGAGAAGTGATCTTATAGAAGTGCATAAAATCACGAGGGGCAGGCATAGATGAGGTCAATGCGCACAGCCTTTTTCCCAGGATTGGAGAATAAAGGACGAGAGGACATGGGCGAAAGGTGAGAGGGGATAGATTTAATAGGAACCCAAAGGGAAACTTTTTCACCCAGAAGGTGGTTAGTGTATGGAACAAGATTCCCGAGGAAGCAGCTGAGGGAGGTACATTAACAACATTTAAAACGGTACTTGAACAGGAAAGGTTTGGAGGTATATGGGCCAAATGGGGACAAATGGGACTCGCTTAGATGGTAATCCGGGTCTGCATTGACCAGTTTGGCGTAAGGGCCTGTTTCCGTGCTGTGCAACTCTATGACATGTTTGACGTTATGTTGCGCCTTCGCAAAAGGCCAGTTTGTCCGCGCTTGGAATATTGTGTGCATTTCTGTTCTCCACATTATAGGGAAGATGTGACTGAGCTGGAGAGGGCGCAGACGGGAATCGCCAGGAGTTTGCCTGCTTTGGTTGACTTTAATCTCAAACCTGAAGACTGCAGTTTCAAGCCAAGAGGAGGAACAGGGCGATGCAGCAGCGTTTCTGATTGGCTCATTTGGAGGCACACTAGCCAGCAAATGGAATGCAGGCTGTAGCAGGACGTCCCCTTTGCAGAGGCGGTTTTGGGAGTGGAAGCACTTACCCTGTAAGTGTGAGGTTTCAGCTGCACATGCTGAGGCTTCAGCTCGAGTGGCTTCAACGAGGAGGCTGAGCAAAGGACGAGTAAGAGCAGTTCAGGATTATCGGAAAATTACTCTTCCGATTAGTGTAGCTGGGATGTCAGGTAAGGCCGTTGTTTGCTCCTCCTTCAGGATTTGGGAAATGAAGGAGACTTCCTGTGTCCCCGATGATGTCACCTGTAGAACGTGCGCCCAGCTGCACTTCCTAATGACCGCGTTAAGGAACTGGAGCTGAAATTGAACTAACTTAGGTTCGTCCGGGATGTTGAGAGTATCGCAGCTAACGGTTTTGGTGAGTGGTCACACCCACGATGCAGGCAACAGGTAGTTGGGTGAACAACAGGGAAGGTAGAGGGAGCAGACAGACAATTCAGGATTTCCTTCTGGCAATTCCCCTCATCAAGGAGTGTACCGCTTTGGAGTACATATCCCGTGTGCACTGTTCCTTGCACTTAAATCCCAATATCGATTCGATGGGCGATACCTTTATGTTCTCATGTTGTAAGTTCAATAAAGTCACTCCGGGCGAGGTGCAGGCCGGACTGACAGGGTGATAAAAGAACGGCTAATTTCCCGCTGCTTTTTCACAGACACGGAAGACTAGGCCAGTGAAATGTGCGTTTTCTGATTACAGATGACGAAAGCAGATGTGGCAACTGCGGAGGGAGATCCCAATTTTTCTGGTGCATGTAATACTATTGGACAATCCCAGGATATGCAACTGGCCAAAAATGTGTTGCAGACATTGTAACTTGGACACATAAGAATGAACTCGACACCGCTGGAAAATCCCAAGAGATGACATTCTTAATTAATTTCGAATAAACCCTATTCTGGGTGTCACAAACCAGCAACAAAAGAAACACACTGAGCATGATTCAGTGTTAAAAACTATTTTATTAATCACTACTTATGATAATACGTAAAATAAAAGTAAAAATGTTAGTATGTTAGAATTCAAAAATGTTAAACCTCGAACGTTAACCCCAAAACTAAACTCTTCGTGTGTGTGTGTGACAAAGTCCAAAACTCCCAGTTCCTGAATGGTTCTTAAAGTTCAGTTCCGCAAGCCATAAGGTGAAACATGAGCAAGGGCTTCTTCAACAACCACCGTTGTCTGAATATAAGATGTAGATGTAGAAAAACATAGAGAGAGTACATACGAAATCCAAATGTTCCATGATGGAACCCAAACGACACTTCAGTGTTTACTCAGTAGTGACTTCCTCACCCCGAAAAGCATCCGAACCGTGGTCGTCCACATACAAATACCTGTTACCTTCTACAGGTCAGCAACAAAGTGAACTCCACTGGATTACTTCCAACTTCCATACATGGATTTCTATGGCAAACACAGTTATTGTTTCTCATCCATCGATAGAGAAAACAAGCAGGCTGGTGTCTCTCTCCCTTCTCTCTCTCTCTCTCCTACTTCTTCTGCCTTCTTCAACAACGTCATTACGTCCTTTATCTTCTATTGACGTAAGCACGCCCCACACACACATACACACACACTCTCTATCTTAAAGGGACTTTCACTGAGTCCATAACACCTCCCACCTAAAAAAAATTTTCCCAAGAAAATTTTAACCGCGCATAGTTAGTAATGTTAATAATTATCATGCTACACAACTACAGACTATCAGATTAGTACAGATACATGTTTCCCATTTAACATCGGGAAAGACAATCAGCAATCACATTATCTTTGCCTTTAATGTGAGTTATCATGAGATCAAACTCCTGCAAAATTAAACTCCAGTTTAACAGCCTTCTGTTCTTGTTTTTGACTCGGCTCAGAAACACCAATGGGTTATGATCTGTATACACAGTCAATGGTTTCTGAGCGGTGCAAACATATACACTGAAATGTTGCAAGGCTAAAACAAGCGACAGTAAGTCTTTCTCTATGGTGGAATAATTCTTTTGAT
The DNA here is from genome assembly GCF_009764475.1 of Pristis pectinata. NCBI lineage: Eukaryota > Metazoa > Chordata > Chondrichthyes > Rhinopristiformes > Pristidae > Pristis > Pristis pectinata. The sequence continues at coordinate 492,522 of NC_067449.1, read as the reverse complement.
GCTCATTAAATTTCTTTGAAAAGTAAGCTACAGGATGGTCAATATCATCAAGGTCACCCTTCTGCAACAACTCAGCTCCTGCAGCTTCATCACTGGCATCTACTGCTAATGAAAATGGCTTTTCAAAGTCAGGTGTTTTGAGCACAGGATGGAAGCATAAAATGGCTTTCAGCTTCTTAAATGCTTCTTGATAAGAATCTGTCCAAACAAACTTTACTCCCTTCTTCTGAAGATTAGTTAGGGGAAGAGCAATATCAGCAAAATTTTTACAAAATTTTCGATAATATCCAACCATTCCCAAAAATCTTCTAACAGTCTTCGTACCTGTGGGAATAGGGAACTCAGATATTGCTTGAACTTTTGCCTGAACAGGAGCTTGCTTGCCTTGACCTACAACATAACCAAGATACGTCACAGTGGCATGGCCAAATTCACTTCTGGCCAAGTTAACTGTAAGGTTAGCCTTGGAAAGTCTTTCAAACAACCTTTCTAACGCAGAGATGTGATCCTCCCATGTATCATTCCCAGTCACTAAGTCGTCAATGTAGGCATCTGTATGTTTTAACCCATGAATCACTGAATTAATCATTCTTTGAAATGTTGCCGGAGCATTTTTCATTCCAAATGGCAAAACATTGTATTCATACAATCCAGAAGGGGTTACAAAGGCTGAAATCTCCCTTCCTCTATCTGTTAATGGAACACACCAGTACCCTTTTAATAGGTCAATCTTTGTAAGAAATTTTGCCTTTCCCACTCTGTCTATGCAATCATCCACTCTAGGAATAGGGTAAGCATCTGATTTTGTTACAGCATTCACTTTCCTCTAATCTGTGCAAAATCTAACAGTTCCATCAGGTTTAGGTACAATAACACAGGGCGAACTCCAATTTGAAGTAGAATGTCTAATAATATCATTTTCCAACATGTATTTTATTTCCTGATCTACATTCATTCGATATGGGTGTTGTTTGATTGGTTTTGCATCCCCAACATCAACATCATGGGTAATTATCGATGTTCTGTTTGGAACATCTGGGAACAGATTTTTAAATTTTAAAATTAATTCTCTCATCTGTTGTTTTTGTGAAACTTGTAAATGGTCCAACTTCGTTTCAAGGTTCTCCATGATATTTTGGTTTTTTAGTTTCGATGGAACAATATTTGGTCTAAATCGGCCTTCCTCAACATCAACATCAGGCATTCTAGAAACAACCTTTTCACCATCCACCAAGGCCACAACTGAATCCCTCTCATAATAAGGTTTTAGCATGTTTACATGACAGAGTTGTGTTTTCTTGCGTCTATCTGGTGTTTTGATTATATATGTTAGATCAGTCACTCGAGATTCAATAACATAGGGTCCAGAAAAACGAGCTTGCAAGGGATTATTTTGGCTAGGGAAAAATACCAACACCTTTTGCCCCACTGCGAATGTCCTAGGCCGAGCACGTCTATCAAAATATGTCTTCATTCTTATCTGGCTTGTTTTCAAATTCTCTCTCGCTAGCTGGCAGACTCTCTCCAAACGAGTTTTAAATTTTTGGACATGGCGAGATCTCCATTTCCTCATTAACACTCCATTTTTGACATAGTATCCAGTTGGCACCTTTTCAATCTCCTCACATGAGAGAGCTTTTTCTTTCAATTCTGTCAACTCAGGGTCCTTTGTCTGTTCCACCATAAAATCCTTCCTCGACAAAGACAAATCTTTAAATTCAGGCTCACTATAAGGATGTTGATCCTTCAGTGAAGACAGAAAAGTCTCAGATAAGGCATCATAATTTTCTTCCTGTTTAGGACTGTCACAAGGAACTACATCAGACTGCACCGGACTGTCTCTCTTGGCTAATTCTTTAGCTCTAGCTCGAGTCACCACACATGATGGGTAAACATCTGAATCATCCTCAGACTCATCAATCCTTGGTTTGGTCGTTAACCGTACCACAGGAACAATTTCTCCATCTGCAAGGTCATTTCCCAATAACAAAGAAACTCCTTCCACTGGCAAACTAGGTCTTATCCCTATCTCGACTGGTCCTTCTACGAACTTTGACTTTAAAATCACCCTGTGAAAAGGGACAGACATGGTCTCACCTGTAACGCCTCGTACTAGATTTACTTCACCAGTGTCACTTTCTTCACCAAAATTTAAAACACTGTCCAGCAAGAGAGATTGACTAGCCCCAGTATCTCTAAGAATTTTCACTGGCACCTGGGGTGACTCATCATTCAGTGAAACAAAACCCTCTGATACATACGAACGGAATTCCTTTCTCACCTCCTCCAACTTTTCCACTTTTCCCTCTTGCAAGGACTGATCTTTAACAGCATCTCCTGAACCTTTTTGATTTTTAATTGCCTGAAAGCAAGCATTGGGCCCAGCTTCCTTCTTTTTCTTCAAAAGGGCACAATTAGATATCACGTGGCCATGTTTCCTACAGTAATAACAAGTACGCTCAACAGGTTTCTCCAGCCCTGGCTTCTTTTCATCCTTTCCTTTTTGATTACCTCCCAATTTACTCTCCGGTTTCCCTGGATTGTCTTTGTAACTCTTTTGAAAGGTTTTAGGTTGTCCCCATTTGGATTTATGGGTTAAAGCATAATCATCTGCCAACCTAGCAGTTTCTTGTAAAGTTTCCACTGCCTTTTCATTTAAATATGTTGTTAATTCAGCTGGAACACATCTTTTAAAGTCTTCCACTAGTATCAATTCTGTCAATTTATCGTAATCCCCATCTACATTTTTAGCCAGGCACCATCGTTCAAAACATATTCTCTTTCCATTGGCAAATTCCATATAAGTCTGATATGCAGATTTCCTCAAGTCTCTGAATTTTTGTCTATAAGCCTCAGGGACCAATTCATAGGCCTTCAAAATAGCTTGTTTTACCTTGGTATAATCAGCTGCATCCTCAGCAGACAAAGCAGAATAAGCTTTTTAAGCTTTACCTTTAATCACACTCTGTACCATAAGAGCCCATCCTTTCCTTGGCCAGTTTGAACTCACAGCAACCTTTTCAAAATGTTGGAAATACTGATCAACCTGATCTTCTTCAAACGGAGGGACTAATCGAACCTCCCTGCTGGCTGAAAAACCATCATCAGAATCAGATTCCGAACTCCTACGCTTCATTTGTAACTCATGCTGCCTCTTTTTCTCCTCGTTATCCAGCTCCATCCTCTTCAATTCCATCTGCTTCATTGCTAGATCAGCCTCTATCTTCATCTGAGTTAGCTTTTGTTCGGCCTCTAATTTCTCTCGTTCGGCCTCTATCTTTAACTGGGTTTGTTCTCGTTCAGCCTCTAATCTCTTTTGCTCTCGTTCAGCTTCTAATTTATTTTGCTCTCGTTCAGCCTCTATCTTTAACTGGGTTTGCTGTCGTTCAGCCTCTAATCTCTTTTGTTCTCGTTCAGCTTCTATCTTTAACTGGGTTTGCTCTCGTTCGGCCTCTAATTTCACCAGCTGCACCTGTGCCTCAGAAATTGCTATTTCACTGCCAGGAAACTGTTTTAACACTTCCTTCTCAAACACCTTCTTTTCCACATAATGGCCAGCTATCAGTCTCTGAATATCTGCCTTTCTCATAGACTGCTTTACTTCTGTAAGGTTTAACCTTGTAGCAATCTTTATCAAATCATCCTTTTTCGCCACCTCCAATCCCTTTTGGGTTGGTGACTCCAAAAATGCCTTAATATCCATTGTTGCTGGTTTCCACACACACAAGCCAATTAAAAAGAATTTATCAGACCTCCCTCAAAAATCTTTGGATTGAATCCTGAACAAATCTCGTCAATCTGGGGTACAATCCCAGACGACACTCGTTAACCTTGGGAACTATCCCGGACGAGCCCCCAATTTTGTCACAAACCAGCAACAAAAGAAACACACTGAGCATGATTCAGTGTTAAAAACTATTTTATTAATCACTACTTATGATAATACGTAAAATAAAAGTAAAAAATGTTAGTATGTTAGAATTCAAAATGTTAAACCTTCGAACGTTAACCCCAAAACTAAACTCTTCGTGTGTGTGTGTGACAAAGTCCAAACTCCCAGTTCCTGAATGGTTCTTAAAGTTCAGTTCCGCAAGCCATAAGGTGAAACATGAGCAAGGGCTTCTTCAACAACCACCGTTGTCTGAATATAAGATGTAGATGTAGAAAAACATAGAGAGAGTACATACGAAATCCAAATGTTCCATCGATGGAACCCAAACGACACTTCAGTGTTTACTCGGTAGTGACTTCCTCACCCCGAAAAGCATCCGAACCGTGGTCGTCCACACACAAATACCTGTTACCTTCTACAGGTCAGCAACAAAGTGAACTCCACTGGATTACTTCCAACTTCCATACATGGATTTCTATGGCAAACACAGTTATTGTTTCTCATCCATCGATAGAGAAAACAAGCAGGCTGGTGTCTCTCTCCCTTCTCTCTCTCTCTCTTCTCTTCTTCTGCCTTCTTCAACAACGTCATTACGTCCTTTATCTTCTATTGACGTAAGCACGCCCCACACACACATACACACACACTCTCTATCTTAAAGGGACTTTCACTGAGTCCATAACATGGGATATAACCTTATTCCATTCATCCAGTCCTGTGATCACCGTTGTACTTCGTCATGGGCTATATGAATGGTGAGTGGACAACTGGGCTCCATCGGCCTCTTCCCAGCCTTTAGCCATGGTGTCGTTCTTATCTGCTCCTCCACTGAAGTGCACACCCCTGTCTCCTGAAATACGACCATCTGCCGTAATACCTAAAATATCATCCAAATCTCCCTGAGCGGTAGCTGTGTCGGAAATTCCAAAAATATCGTCACAATCTGCGTGAGAACATTTCATCTTATCTCAAGGAATTTACTCGAATGTTGCCAAGACCACAGGGTCTGAGTTATAGGGAGAGTTCGACGGGTTAGGACTTTATAAATGACTTGGATGGGGACGTGGAATGGTGGGTTAATAAGTTTGCAGATGACACGAATGTTGGTGGTGTTGTGGATAGTGTAGAAGGTTGCTGTAGGTTCCAACACGACATTGATAGGGTGCAGAGCTGGGCTGAGAAGTGGCAGATGGAGTTCAAGCCCGAAACGTGTGAGGTGATAAACTTTGGATGATCAAACTTAAAGGCAGAATTCAATGCTAATGGAAGGACTCTTAGCAGTGTGGGGGAACAGTTGGATCTTGAACTCCACGTCCACAGATCCCTCAAGGATGGCCAGGGGTTTGGGGATCCAGGAGAAAGCAAGTTGGACACAGACGGTACAGCACAGGAACAGGCCCTTCAGGCCATCGCACTATGCTGAACGAATTAAACGATAATTCAACACCCAACTAAACTGAACACTTCTGCCTCTAAAGTCTCTACATTCCCTGCGCATTCATGTACCTGTTAACAGCCCCTGACACCCCTCTGTCGTATCTACCTCTACCCCCACCCCTGGCAGCACATTCCAGGCACAAACCGCTCTCGGTGTAAAAACCATTTGCCCCGTACATCTCTTCTGAACTTTCCCCCTCGCACCTTAAATGCATACCCTCTGGATAAGACACTTCGACCCTGGGGAGAAAGATACCGGCTGTCTATTTATGCTTCACATAATCTTATAAACCTCTATCAGGTCTCCCCTCAGCCTCCGCCGCTCGAGTTCAAACAACCCAAGTCTGTCCGATCTCTCGTTGTAGCTCATGCCCTCTAATCCAGGCAACATCCCGGTGAATCTTTTCTGCACCCTCTCCAGAGCCCCCACAACCTTCCTGTAACGGGGCCAGCAGAATTGAATCCTATACTCCAGATACGGCCTGATAAAATTTTATAAAGCTGCAACATGACTTCCTGACTCTTGACCTCAGTGCCCAGACTGGTGAAGGCAGCGTGCCGTACACCTTACTTATCACCCTGTCGACCTGCGCGACCACTTTCAGGGAGCTGTGTAGTCGGACCCCGAGATCACTCTCTGTACAGCGGCACTGTTAATGGTCCTGCCATTTAACAATGGATGTCACACAGAGAGAACTTTAGTTTTTTCTGCACCAACGAATCGGACAAGACCGTATAGGACACGGTTAGTAAGTGGCAGATGACACTAGAAACATGTGGTGTCATTGACAGTAATGGTGGTATCAGGGTTTACAGAGGGATCTGGATCAGCTGGGAACGTGGACCGAGGTGTGGCATATGGAGTTTTAATTAGGATAAGTGCGAGCTGTTGCATTTGGGAAGACAAACCAGGGTATGACTTTCAGAGTGAACAGCAGGGCCTGGGGAGTGTTGTAGAAAAGAGGGACCCAGGAGTCCAGGTACCTGGTTCCCTGAAAGTGGAGGTACAGGTAGACGGGTGGTGAAGAAGGCGGTTACCACGCTGGCCTTCATCAGTCAGGAGTTGGGAGGTTATGTTGCAGTTGGACAGGACACTAGCGAGGGCTACGCTTGGAGAACTGTGTTCAGTTCTGGTCGCCCTGCGATAGGAAAGATGGCATGAAGCGTAAAGAATGGCAAGGAGTTTTACGGGGTTGTTGGTCGGGACTCGAGGGACGGAGATATGGGAGAGAGGTTGTTGTCAGGTTGGGATTATTTCCATTGGAGAGTAGGAGACTCATGGGTGATCTTATGGATGTGTATAAAACCATGGGAGCATGGAGAGGGTTGAATGCACACATTCTGTTTCCAGGTTTGGAGATCTGAAATGGAGGCACAGGTTTGAGGGGAGAGGGAAGATATATAGGAACCTGAGGGACAAACATTTTCACCCAGAGTGTAGTCAGTAGATGGAATCAGCAACAGAGGAAGTGGTGAGGCATGTCCGCAAACAACATTTAAAAGGTACTGGAAAGCTACATGGATCGGAAATGTTTAGAGGTATGTGGGCCAAAAGGGGATTCCTTAGATTGGAATCTCGATCTGTAAGGAACTGCTGCTTGTATTTTTGTCACCAAGCGTGATACACAAAAATCAGATGCTCCCCATTGAGCTCCATGTCGTGTTGTCGCTGACGTATTTATCTTCAACATTATACTGACCGTTTTAGCATTTTTTGGGGGAATACAAAGGTTATTGAGAAATTAGGGTCGCGTCAAATTCTCTGCAATTGACCTACTCCTCTTTGCACAAATCTATTATCTGATCGTCGACCATTTCAGGGTGAAACTGATGGTGGAAAGCAGTGTCTGTTCGGTCTATGTTGGAGCAAATCGTTTGAAGAAAGAAGAGAGGAAGATCGAAGGAAGGAGGTAACCCAACAGTAGGTCGGAGGGATGTTGTGGAATGCATTTCATTCCTCCTGCAGCGGCAGCCAGATCTTCAAACTGCCGATAAATCGGAAATTTTACCTGTTGGATGGAGGAATGAGAATAAAAATTTCAACTGAGAACAGACAAATTGGTAGCGGGTCCACGTGCATTGTTTAATCACAAATTAAAGGACGGGTTGGAAACAAGATGACATTAGAACATGCGATCCTGGGTTGGTGAGAGTGGCCTCCGGTCTTTGCGAGCGGGGGCTGTCAGTCTCAGGGAGGTGCATTGTGTGGTGGGGTAAGGATGTCCGGAACCTATGTGGACGGGTAACGTGTGGGCACCTGTTGGCCACGACTTTTCTGTAATTCTCTCTTCAAATATTCCCTTGCTGCATCAAGCAGTTGGAAACAACCCACATTTGCGGAATCGCTTCTCAGGTTAATCCCATCCCCATCCAGGACTTCTATTTCCATGTGATGTACATCAATTCAGGTAATACCGGTACATATCACCTGATCGGGGGCGTTGATGGGCCAGAGTGACGAGATTATCCTGACAGGGGAAGGTGATGCAGTGGGACGATGACTATATTCCAAAGCCGGACAGCGATTCGACGGGCCCCATGTTCTCGTTCATTGGTCATTGTGAATAGAAGTGTGAGAAAACTGCCACGAAGCCCCCGGCATTGAAACTCCAAACCCTCCCTATCCTCTCCCCCTCCCCCACTGTTCCCTGTTTCCCACCACCCTTCCCTGACCTGGTTCCTCACTTTCACCTTCCTTCCTCGTCTGTTTCCACCATCTTCAGCCCTTTTGTCTGCCTCCACTAATCACATCCCGCTGTCTCGAACGCTTCCACCCCATCTAGTTCACTCTGCCCATCCAACCCTCCTCCCCTCGATCCACCTATTGCTTGCTGGCTCCTGTATCACTACCACCTCTCCACAGCCCCATCCCCAGCACTTTATGCTGGCTATCTGCCTTTGCCTCTCGGTCCTGATGCACGGTCCTCAACCCCAAACGTCGACAATCCCTTTCCTCCACAGGGTTTACTGGACCGGCTGAGTTCTTCAGCGGCTCCTTCCTTGATCGGGTCCCAGAATCTGCAGTCGCTTTGTATACTTTCAATCTGCGATTAATTTTTTTTCAATGACTGATCTTTCAGGTATACAACGTTACACCACCGACACTTACACATTCCTCGCACATTTGCCAAGCACCATTACTTGCTTCATCCCCCGTAATCCCCTGTGAGGATCCACTTGCCAGATCAGCCTGATTCATCCCTGCAATACCCTGCAGAGAGACGTGTCCGACAGAATGGCGGTGGAGACAGGACAGGTCTGTTTCAGAGGCAAATGTTCAACTTCTGAACGGGAACAACTCGAGGGCGGAGAGACGAGGCAGGCCGGCGAATCGGAGAGAGGCAGAATGAAGGGAAGAGGTGAAATCAGAGGATTACAGATGGAAATGATAAGAAGGGAACAGAGAAGTGACAGAAATCTGGACAGAAGAATTAACATGGGGTCAACGGGAAAGTAGCAAGACGGCCAATGGAAGAATGGTTTTTTAAATTGTGGCCGAATGTTGAAACACACACAGTGTGTGTGCGGTGAGGTCGCATTGCTGGTGCAGGATCCCTGCACTTCTTCCGACAAGTGTGAGAAATAAAGCGACCCTTCAATAACTGGACTAAGATACCTCAACGATTTCCTGAATGTGTTTAATAAATGATACAAGATCTTTTGAAATCATAGGTAATGACGACAGCAAAATCACAAAATTGTAAAAACAACTACATATGGTTAACCAAGATGCTGGCTTTAATTCGCCAGGTCATAGAATATAGGAGCAGGGAGGATATAACGAGCTTCAGAGAAGATTGGTGAGGCCACATCTGGAACATTGTCGCAGATCTCGTCACACAACGAAGGAGATGTTTGGCGCAAGGAGAAGGTCAGAGAGGATCACTCGGATCATTCAGGTGTGAGAAAAACACGGTTTTGTACCCTTTGGGACCGGAGGAATCCGAGAGGGGGTGTTAGCAGATATGAGATATAAATATAAGGGGAGATGGTAAGAAAACGTTTCTGCATAGAAGCGACAGCTGATCACAGAAGACAGAGGTTTAAGGTTAACAGTAAGAGATGATTAAGCAGACAGTGAAGAGTCAAAGGATACAGCAGATACAGTCTTTTACAGCTCTGCAACATCATGAAATGCATTCATGGTATTGTATTGTCATTGGTTATTATGTCACTTGTACCGAGGTACAGTGAAAAACTGTATTGCATCCCGATCGTACATGCCAATTCATTACACAGTGCAGTTACATTGATGTAGTACAGAGTACATGATGTAGTACAGGTAAAAATAAAACAGTACATAGTAAAGTGTCACAGCTACAGAGATATGCAGCTAGACAATAAGGTGCAAGCTCACAACAAGGTAGATCGTGAGGTCAGAGCCTTCTCATTGTATCGGAGAACCATTCAATAGTCTTATCGCAGTGAGGTCGAAGCTGTCCTTAAATTTGCTGGTACGTACCCTCAGGCACCGGTATCTTCTACCTGATAGAAGAGGAGAGAAAAGAGAATTTACCGTGGTGGTGGGTCTCTTGATTTATGCTGGCTGGTTCACCAAGGCATCGAGAGGTGTTGACAGAGTCAAGGAGGTGAGGCGGTTCCGTGACGCGCTGGGCTGTGTCCACAACTCTCTGCAGTTTCTTGCGGCTGGGCAGAGGAGCTGTTCATACCAACCGTTATGCATCCAGATAGAATGCTTTCTATGATGTATCGATAAAAGCTGGTGAGTGTCAAAGGGGACATACCGAATTTCTTTAGCCTCCTGAGGAAGTAGAGGCGCTAGTGAGCTTTCTTGGAAGTGGGCATCTACGTATTTGACCACGGCAACGCTATTTGTGAGTTCACTCACAGTAACTTTAATATCTCAACTTCTCGATCTCAGCACCGTTGATGTAGACAGGTGCATGTACACGCCACCTTTCCTGAAGTCAATGACCAACTCTCTGTTTTAAGAAATTGAGGGAAAGGTTTTGCTGTCATGACAACACTATCACAAAGCTCTCTATCTCCTTCCTGTATTCCGACTCATCGTTATTTGAGATACGGTCTACAACGGTGGTATCATCTGCAAACTTGTAGACGGGGTGTGAGCAGAATCTGGCCACACAGTCATGAGTGTACAGGGAGTACAGTAGAGGGCTGAGGTCGCAGCCTTGTGGGGCACCAGTTTTGAGAATATCGTGCCGGAAGTGTTGCTGCCTATTCTCAATGATAACGGTCTGTTGGTCAGAAAGTCAACAATCCAGTTACAGAGGGAGGTGTTCAGTTACATTTCTCCCAGCTTGGTGACAAATTTGCCTGGGATTATAGTATTGAAGGCAGAGCTGTACTTAATAAACAATATTCTAACGTAGGTGTCCTTTCTGTCAAGATACTCCAGAGCTGAGTGCAGGGCCAGGGAGATGGCGTCCGCTGTAGACCTGTTTCGGAGGTAGGCGAATTGCCGTAGCTCGAGATTGTCTGGGAGTTTGGAGTTCATGTGTGCCATGACCAGTCTCTCAGAGTAACGGGTGACAGAGTTTTGGAGAGACTATTTGATGGAAGACACGTTGGGAGATGAATGTGCCCTTATTAGTCACATAGCTGCAAGGAACAGTATTGTGACCTGTAATGAGAAAGCTACTTCGGACAATACGTTCTCCCCCTGTCTGTGTGGGTTTCCTCCGGGTGCTTCCTTTCCCTCCCACATACCAAATACGTACAGGTTAGGAGCTGAGTGCATGCTATGTTGGTGCCGGTCGAGTGGCAATACTTGCAGGCTGCCCCAAGGGCATTCTCAGTGACTCAAAAAAAGGATTTCAAGGTGTGTTTCGATGTACAATTGACTAATAAATAAATAAATGTATCTTTAATCACATTCTGTCCAGAGTTCGTTTTACCTGACTGACGTAATTGGTTGTTAATAATTTAAACATCTATGTTTTTAACTCTGTTGAAATCTCCCCGTCCCCGTGGAGATCGCGAAATGGTATAAAACCCCTGGAGTGCTGTGTCTCCACATTCCATTCCAAGAAATTACTAACCGCACACAGGGACTCGTCGCTGGGCAGAGAAATGCTAGCAAGATACAACAGTGTGGAGAAAATATTGTACGTGATAATTACCGTCATTGGAGTTCCTGGTAAGTGAACAGATTAATTCATGTTTTGTACCTCCGCCTGTGAACCTGTGCACACCTGTTTATGACCATGTTATTGACGATCCTTGTAGAGAAATACATCAGTGATGTCGATCCTGTCAATTCAATATTCTGATTTTTTTCTCATTTTCAGACAACTGAAACAAAATCTCTTTTACTGTAAGTGACGGGATCCACTAGACTGTTGTTATTACCTTAAGTGGCACCTTACCCAGAGATGTCCAGGTGTTCGGAACAGGCAGCTCGCCGGAAAGGTGTCACTGAAGGGTTTTACATTGTGAATTTCACCGTTATTGGATTTTGATCAGAGTGGACACTCAGCCTGTGGACACACCTCACAGTGGATGGATGTCACGTACGGATTCCATTGTCTCTTGGTAGATCGTTGGGTCTAATCACCTGAACAAGTGTCGACGGATCTACAGGAGTGTCCTTATCGAACTGAATTCACTGTGGAATTAATCCATTAACGGAGCCGCTCTGCTGCCGGCTACTAAGTTGTCCCTGCCTTCCCTCTGAAACCTTCCTCGGTCCCTTCAGATGTTGAGTTTCCAGAACGTGGTTACACACGGCTGGATGCGGTTAGATCGTTAGATCTGTGAAACCGGCTCCATCAGAGACTGTAACCAGGATTAATTATTGGAACGGTCATTCGTCCTCTTGTAGCGGATGGCAGCTCGTTTCCTCCCCGCCGTTTACCCCACCCTTTACTTATCATCTCACCACTGCAGCACTCAGGTTGGACACAGTTGGATCCGTGTCTGATGTGATCAGGTTTGCAGCCACGCACCGACTCCCAACACTCCTGATCTTCAGCTGAAATCAGAGCCGGTGTTCAGACCCGGAGAATGGGTTCGGTAATGTCCAGTGTCTGCTCCCTTCTCTTTTTCCAGTCAATTTACTGGCGATTGTGATCCTGTCCCGGGGAAAGTGCGGCCTCTCCACATGCACCACTCGCTACCTGGTGGCCATGGCAGCGGCGGATCTACTGACCATCGTCACTCACGTCATTTTGTATCAGATCAAATATCATTACTTTCCTGTGAGTTTTTTGGACATCACCCCTGTGTGTAGCGTTTATCGTGCACTGGGTCATACAGCGTCCGACTGTTCTGTCTGGTTCACCGTCACTTTCACCTTTGATCGATTTGTCGCCATTTGTTGCCAGAAGCTGAAAACAAAATATTGCACCGGGAAAACTGCTGCTGTGGTTCTGACAACAACCGGCTTTCTGCTGTGTCTGAAAAACGTTCCCCGCTACTTCACAGAGGAACCCAGAGAGATAATTGATAACGTACCGTGGTTCTGTTTACCAATAGACAGCTATTACACTGACCCCGGGTGGGTGGGATATGACTAGTTCGACACGGTTTTAACTCCGCTGCTCCCTTTCGCTCTAATTCTGCTGCTCAACGCTCTGACAGTACGGCACATCTTAGTGGTCAGTCGGATCCGTGAGGAGCTGAGGGGTCAGAGCAAGGGTGAGAACCGCAGTGACCCGGAGATGCAGAGCAGGAGGAGGTCTGTGGTTTTACTCTTCAGCCTCTCCGGCAGCTTCATCCTCCTGTGGCTGACGAATGTTGTAGAATTCGTCTGTCATCAGATCACAGGAAAAGGAACAGGTATCAATGTCTCCCAGCTGATCTTCAACTGTGTTGGGTATTTGCTGAGAAATTTCAGCTGCTGCACGAACACATTTATTTACGCGGTGACTCAGTCCAAGTTCAGGGAGCAGGTGAAGAGCGCGGTGAAATATCCGGTCACCTCAGTGCTTCAGTTCATTCGTAAAGCCGCTCCCAACCCATGAGCACAACCCAGGGGCGGTCGCGGTGCCCCCAGTCCACGTTCCTGATGCTCACTCACCGCTTGAGCTCCCAGATGTCAGTCCCGTGCGGGGTGTCCCAGCTCTGGGACAGCAGGACCATCACAGCGATACCTGTCATATTTCCCCAATGTTTCTATCTCCCTCCGCAGTGGGGACCGTCCGCTGCAGGCTCACCCTGGGACCGAAGGTCCTTTCTCACTCCGCAATGGGGATCGTCAGGTGTCAGCTCCACCCTGCGAATAATGGTCCAACCTCCCTCCGCAGTGCGGACACGTCAAGTAGAATTTCCTCCTTAGGACCAAAATGTTCCTATCCACCTCCGCAGTTGAGATCGGTGTAGTGCAAACTCTTCCGTTATTCCAGTAATCCTGATCCACCTCCGCACTAGGAACAATCAAATGTTATCTACGCCCCGGGACCAGCAGTTTCGAACACCCTCCGCAGTGTGGTCCGTCTGATATAAACTTCCCCCGAGACCACGGCCTAATCTCCCTCAGTGTTGTTCGTCTGCTAAAAACCTTTCCCCCGGAACATGTTGTACCATCTTCCCTGCGGAGTGTTGTCCAACCCTTGGAATCTCCACCATCGCGGCTGCCGTTTGTTCCAGGCACGAAGACCGACCGCACCGTCCCGACACTGCTGTGTTTCACCAATTTATTTCCAACGTTAAACAGTGCGCACCCTTCCCCTCTCCGACACCCACACCCCAAACATCCCAGGTCCCTGGCGATACCAGTCTTTCTGCTGGGTTTGTACAATCAATAAATGGCTTCAGTGTCCTTAGCTTGTGTCTCCTTGTAGAAGTAGATGTAGCCCGTGTCACGGGGCGGTTTTTCTGAGGCACAGACTTACATATCATTGCATATAACCCACCTGTGGGGGCGAGAGAGAGTGTGAGAGGAGGGGGCAAAGAGGATGGAGGGCGATGGGATGAAAGGGTGAGCAGTAGAACAGAGGGATGAATGTCATTGAAAGAGAGGGAGGGGTGTAGAGTAGAGGGAGGAGTGTGATGTGGAAAGTGGGAGGTGTAGAGCAGACAGAGGAATGTGATGGGGAGAGAGAGAGAGGTGTACTGCAGAGGGAGGAGTGTGATGGGGAGCGAGAGGAAAGGTGGAGAGAGGGAGAGGTGTAGATCAGAGGGAGGGTGCGACGGGGAGAGAGGGAGAGCTGTGGATCAGAGGATGGGTGTGATGTAAAAGAGGGAGGGGGTGAGGGAGAGGTGTAGATCAGAGGGAGGGTACGATGGGGAAAGAGGCGAGCTGCAGAGCAGGATGATAATGAGGGCACAGTGACACAGAGCGGGACGGAGGGGCGGGGAGAAATGTTGTGGATGGGATTGCCCGCACACACCACCGGCCCTTCTTGACGTGACACAAGTAGTGTACACATGGTCGAGGTCCACATGTGACTGATGAAGGTGATGCGTTGGTACTCTACAGGAGGAAGTACATATCAGTGGCATGGGACGGTCCGTAGATGCACAGTCAGGAGGCGATGGGAGGGACGTGTACACATCAGACACCAGTGAACAGAGAGAAGGTGGGGAATGATGTGTAGACACCAGACATAAGAACACAAGCGGATGGTGTGAGCTGTGCACACACTAGAGACAAGTACACACCGGAACAGGGGACGATTGTATTCACACAATACAACAGCACACAGGGGCACGGTGGGGAGCGGTGTGTACACGTCAGACAGCAGTGCAAAGGGGGAGGAAGGATCTGTACACACCAGTCACCAGTACAGAGGGGACGGTGGCGATCGGTGTGTACATATCAGACACTAGTACACAAGGGTAAGGTAGGGAGGGGTGTTTGCACACCAGACACCAGTACACAGGGTGACGGTGGCGAAGCGTGTGTACACACCAGACAGGGGTATAAAGGGGGACGGAGGGAAAGAGTGTGTACACGCCAGAACACCAGTAAACAGGGTCAACGGTGGGAGCTGTGTATGCACCAGACACAAGTACACAGGGAGCAGGGGGAGGTCTGTGTATACACCAGACACCAGTACACAGGGCGACAGTGGGGAGTGGTGTGGACAGAACAAACACCAGACACAGAGGGAAGGTGGGGAGTGTTGTGTACACACAAGACACCAATACACAGATGGACGGCGGGGAGAGGTGTGTACACCAGACACCAGTGCACAGGGGGAAGGAGGGGAGGGTTGTGTCCACACCAGACAACAGTACACTGGGTGACAGCGGGAGGGTTGCTTACACACCTAACACCAGTACACCTGGTGACGGTGGGAAGGAGTGTTTACACACAAGGTGTGAGTGCACACAGACAGACACACACGGAGGTGGCGTGAACACCCTCAGCTACGAACTGCCTCGTCCGTCGTGGATCTTGGGTCCTGTGTGCGTGAATTCGGGGACGGATTCAGTTGACGAGATCCATCAGATAGGTCCATGGCTGCCTCCGCATCATGGTCATCGATGTGGCTGAAGATCCAGTCCACCGCTCGTTCCAGGCTGTTGTTCTATGAGAAAGGCAGAGGGTGAGGAGTGAGTGTGTGTGTGTGTGTGTGTGTGTGTGTGTGTGTGTGTGTGTGTGTGTGTGTGTGTGTGTGTGAGAGAGAGAGAGAGAGAGAGAGAGATAGTGTGAGGGTGAAAGAGAGAGAGAGAGGGAGAGAGTGTGACAATGAGAGGGAGAGAGAGTGTGTGTGTGAGAGAGAGAACCAACAACAAAAGAAACACACTGAGTCATGATTCAGTGTTAGAAACTCATTTATTAATAACTACTTATGATAATAAGAAAAATAAAAGTAAAAATGTTAGAATGTTAGAAGTAAAAATGTTAAACGTTAAACATTAACCCCAAAAACTAAATTCGTCGTGTGTGAGTGGCAAAGTCCCAAACTCCAAGACCAGGAATGGTTCTCAAAATTCAGTTCCGCTTGTTATAAGGTGAAACATGAGCAAAGGCTTCTTCAACAACCACCGTTGTCTGAAAACAAGACGTAGATGTAGAGAACATAGAGAGTAATTACGAAATCCAAATGTTCCACGATGGAAACCAGACGACACCTCAATGTTTACTCGGTAGTGACTTCTTCACCCCGAAAAACATCCGAATCTTGGCCGTCCACACAAATACCTGTTTCCCTCTACAGGTCAGCAAGAAAGTGAACTCCACCGGATGACTTCCAATTTCCATACGTTGATTGCAGTGACAGACACAGTTATTGTTTCTCATCCATCGAGAGAGAAACCAGCAGGCTGCTCTCTCCCTTCTCTCTCTCTCCTCTGACTGACTTCGACTTCGACTGTCTTCTTTATCAACGTCATTACGTCCTTTATGTGTTGTTGACGTAAGCACGCCACACAACACACACACACACACACACACACCACTATGCTCTATCTTAAAGGAACATTCACCGAGTCCGTAACAGTGAGTGAGAGAGAGATGGTGTGAGAGGTTGAGAAAGAGTGTGTGAGTGAGAGAGAGGGCGAGATGGAGAGAGTGTGACAGAGAGTGAGAGAGAAACAAATAGATGGAGTGAGAGAGTGTGAGTGAAAGGAAGAGAGTGTGCGAGTAAGGGTGAGGGTGTTAGAGATAGAGACAGAGAGAGAGGGAGAGTGTGTGTGACTGAGAGAGAATGATAATGAGAGCGATTAAGTGAGTGAGTGATGGTGGAGGGTGGAGGGAGTGGGACGGAAAGAGGGGGCCAGTAGTGAGGGAGGCGAAGAAGAGGGTGGAGGGGTGGGTTGGGGGAGGTGTGAGGAGGAGATGGGTGATGTTACCGAGGGCTGAGCTGGAGCGAGATTTAGGGGGAACGAGGGATAAAGGGGACCCAGCCGGAGGGTATCGAGGGGTGAAGTAGATCGAGGGGTGAAGGGGAGCGAGGGGTGAAGGGGAGCGAGAGGGAGGGGAGCGAGTGGGACGGGAAGCGAGTGGTGAGTGGGAGAGAGGGGGTGGCGGAGCGTAGGGTGAATGGGAGGGGGGAATGGTAGAAAGTTGGCTGAGCGAAGGTGGAGGGGAGCGAGGGGTAAGGAAAGCGCGGGGGAGAGGGAACAAGGGGAGTGGAACAAGGTGGAGGTAGAGCGAGGGGAAGGAGCGGGGGGTGGGATCGAGGGGTGAATGGGAGTGAGGGGAGTGGAGCAAGGTGGAGGGGGAGCGTGGCGGAGGGCATCGAGGGGTGAGGGGAGCGGTGAGGTGGCCCAAGGCAGAGTGGAGCGAGAGGGAGGGAGGAGGTGGGGGGAGAGAGGGTTGTGGGGTTGAGGGGGAGAGGAGCGGGTGAGGGGAGGAGAGTGGAAGGGAGAGCGAGGGGTGAAGTGTTCCGAGGGGGAGTTGGAGCGAGGGGTGAGGGTAGCGAGGGCAGAAAACGAGGGGTGAGGGGATCGATGGGGAGGCGTTCGAGGGCGAGGGGAGAGGGAGGTGAAGGGGATCGAGGGGTCATGGGAGCGAGGGGTGAGGGGAAGTGGAGGAGGAGAGCGAGGGGAGGAGAGAGAGGGTTAAGGGGAGCGGGGAGTGAGGGGGATGGACGGATAGAGTGAGGGGGAGGAGAGCGGTGCCGCAGTGGCTGAGGAGGTGGGGAGTGGGGGGTGGGACAACGGAAGGATATGCGGGGGGTGGAGAACGACGATATGGGGGGTTGGGTTGAGGGAGGGAGAGGGGCGAGGGTGGAGAGAGAGGAGGGGGATATGGATTGATGAGGGGGAGATGTTGGGTTGGGGGAGATGGAAAGAGGAGGGGTAGCTGGAGTACTGAGGGCGAGCTGGAGGAGGAGGGGGAGATGGAGAGGGTAGGGAGGGAGGAGGGCGTTTTGAAGGGACAATGGGGATATGGCAGGAAACTGAGGGACGATGGTGAGTTGAAAGGAGGAGTTGGAGGGGAGGAGAGCGAGGGAGGAGGTGGCACATGGAAGAAGGAGGGACGATGCATCGAGGAGGGGGAATATGGAGGGAGGAGGAGGAAGGAGGGAGCAGGGGAGATGGATGGAGAGGGAAATGAAGGGAGGGGGAGATGTTGGGAGGAGGGGGGTTTGAAGGGACGAGGGGAATGAGGGAAGTGGGGGAGATGGAGGGGGAGATGGAGATGGAGGGGGAGGGTGAGATGGAATGGGGAGGGAGAGATGGAGGGAGAAGTGGTCAGACTGTTGGAGGAGGTGAGAGTTGGAGGGAGGTGGAGATTGATGGGGTGGGGAAGGGCGAGAGGCAAGAAGTGAGAATGTGGAGAGGGGCGAGGGAGAAGAGGGCGAGGGTCGGGAGGAGCGAGGGTGGGAAAGGGTCGAGGGTATGAGAGGGAGGAGGGGGAGATGGATGGAAGACAGTGGAGGGAGGGAGGAGGACAAATGGATAGAGGATGGGGAGATGGTAGGAGGAGGGGAGATGGTTGGAGGAGGGGGAATTTGGAGGGAGAAGGGGAGATGGATGGTGCGGGGAAGTGCGACTGGCAAGAGGGAAGCGTGGAGAGGGGCGAAGAAGGAGAGGTAGGGAGTGAAGGGCGATCCGGGAAGATGGAGAAGGGCAAGGGGTGAGTGTGGGAGTGGCGAGGTGAGAGTGTAGAGGGGTGAGGGGAGGGAGGAGAGGGCGGAGAGAGATGGTATGAAGGGGAGAGACGGAAGAGTGGAGAGGGGCCGTGGGGGTGAGGACTGAGAGCGGTGAGGGTGGGAGAGTGGTGGACAGGGAGGGCGAGGATTGAGAGGTGTGTTCGAGGGGCAGCGACCTCGGGACGGAGCAGGGACCGCAGACACCTCGCGACGGAGCAGGGACCGCAGGCATCTCGGGACGGTGCAGGGACCGCAGACACCTCGGGACGGTGCAGGGACCGCAGACACCTCGCGACGGAGCAGGGACCGCAGGCATCTCGGGACGGTGCAGGGACCGCAGACACCTCGGGACGGTGCAGGGACCACAGACACCTAGCGACGGGGAGAGTGCATCGACTTTAGACACCTCGGAACAATGAGGGTGCAGGGCCGCAGACACCTCGGTCTGTTGCGGTCTGTTGGTTACAACGTCAAGGATCCAGTTACAGAGGGAGGTGTTCAGTTCCAGGTCTCAGAGTTTGGTGACAGGTTTTCTTGAGATTATAGTATTGAAGACAGAGCTGTAGTCAATAAATAATAGTCTAACGTAGTCGAGATTGTCTGGGAGGCTGGAGTTAAGGTGTGCCCATGACCTGTCTATCAGAGTAACGGGGTGCAGAATTTGGAGTAATAGTTGGTGGAAGCCAGACACGTTTGAGTGATGAATGTGCCCTTATTCCGTCATATAGCTGCAGGGAGCAGTATTGTGAACTGTAATGAGAATACTGCCTTCGGACAATGCCTGTTGAAAATACATGGCATTTGTCACTTGCTGCAATCAGGCTGCAAGATTTTTTAGAGGGGACAGTGTCTGCAGCGAACCTGTCTTGCACCGAGCCCCTGAGACACTGCCGTTTGAGTATTATCAGTTACCCTCTTTTATTCTTTCTCTCGCCCCTTCTCTTCTCTTTTCTCTCTCTCTCTCTCTCTCTCTCTCTCTCTCTCTCTCTCCTCTCCCTCTACTCTCTCTCTCTCTCTCTCTCTCTCTGTGTCCTCCTTCTCTTTATTTATTCATGTACATGTGTCTGTCTGACTACACAACACAGATCGACCGACCTCTGTCAAAGAATAGTCCCAATTTATTGAACAATACTTACAAAAGTCTACAAAGCTGAATATGAATCTAAGATTCAGGTATTCAGGACAATACCTTCCTTATTTATGAATCTCACCCCCTTTCAATAACGGTTGGTCCCTGCTCGATAAGGCATGTGGATTGGAAATGGGAGTGGGGAGAAGAATAGCACGTAGACCGGGGGAGTTGGGAGGAGTTGTTGTACGCGGTGGGTGGCGGGATGAAGGGAGAGGTCGGCGGGAGGAGCGGGGTGAGGAGAGGGGAGGATGAATGGGGTGGATAAGAGAGACCGGGGACGGGGAGTGCCGGGAGGATGATAAATTCGGGAGTGGGGGAGTACGACGGGCAGAAGGGAGAGAAGTGCGGGGAAGGGAGTGGTGGGCGGGGAAATGGGAGAGGTGTGTGAGCAGGGGAAATCTATGAACCGGGGAATGTTGGACGGGATTGGGAAGGAGGGAGTATGTGGGGCGTGTGGGAGTCAGGTGACCCGTCCCTCCTTCCCCAGCGTCTTCACCAGCCCAGAATAAATGTCGTTGTCCCCGGCACCGGGCAGGCAACACAGCCCGCGGGACTCTCTGCCTCTGTTCTACACAACAGTGGCCGTTCCCCGAACCAGGACACCCTCTTTGATGTTCCCCTTCCACGTGAGCAGCTTTCTGGTTCACGGGACCATGGACACTATTAACACCCATCCTGACTTCCGCTCCCTCCTCCGCACAGGTAAAAAAAGAAAACAGGAACCTCAAACCGGATGGACAAGGGTGAAGGCTGAGTCTCCCCCGAACGACACTCTGGATGCCTTTACCTGCCTCTCCTGCCCTCACACCGCCCTGTCCATGACCATGAGCCACATCTGAACTCATCTCAGGGGCGCGAATTCCTCCCGAGATTTAGATGAAAAGAAATCTCTCCTCTCTGATATCTCGGAGTGACAAAGAATATTCGTGCCACAGACCACAGAAACAGACCCTTCCGTCCATGAAACACCACAGTTTGTACAAACTGATGGCTTCTTCTTGTTTCAGGCATTGAATCACTGAAGCGGTCCACGCCTTCCTACGGCAAATCCTCGACAGTAGTTGGACATGGCCTGATAAATGATAACCAATATTCCAACAAATTACCTGTTAGTCGGTGACCATCACAAACGAGAGGGAGCCAAACTGACTCTCGTTAACACTCAATTGGATGACCAAGGTGAAATCATCCGCCAGCAAAAACCGCGGCATCACCTTGTTGGGCACTCAGAGAGTCCGGCGGCAAAATAGTGTGGCTCTAACACCAGGTCAGAGACTGGATGTCGCGACACCTCAAACTATTCCCATTGCGAGCCGTTAGTGTGGAAAGCGTTTGAATACTTGCCGCTTGTCTGTATGAGTGCGGCTCCATAGACACTCAAGATTGTCACCAAATGCTCAGACTGTGACTGAGCAACACGGGGACTTCAATTGGTAGATTTGAAGTGGTCGTTATTCGTCAGGATAAGCAGGCAACTTGATCGAAGTACAGAACAACAACAACGAGAGTCAGATTGCTCCCAGATAGTAACTCTATTTTCCAAGGATTGCCTCAGTTTAATGTGGCATCATAGTCGGCACAGACATTGTGGGCCGAAGGGTCTGTTCCTGTGCTTTACGTATC
Organism: Pristis pectinata; assembly: GCF_009764475.1. Taxonomy (NCBI): domain Eukaryota; kingdom Metazoa; phylum Chordata; class Chondrichthyes; order Rhinopristiformes; family Pristidae; genus Pristis; species Pristis pectinata. The sequence continues at coordinate 470,966 of NC_067449.1, read as the reverse complement.
TCTGTCCTATTCAGTGTAACAAATATAAGGCGGCAACGTTCATTTGCACAGAGCTAACTTTCCTCCTCAATGGTGATGAAGGCAGAGATTTGATCCAGGACAAAGTGAGGTTCATTTCATGCAAACAAGGTGTGGTTGGTTACTAGTATCCCCGGCGTGGGGCATGGGATTACAGGGCGATGAGCCGCAATCAGACTGAGTAGAGAATCAGGGTGGAGGGGCCGTTTTAATCTCAGACGATATGTTGAACCCATTCCTCGACCTGTGGTCAATGGTCACAGAGACCGTCTTCAAACCTGGAAGGCTAAAGCCCTGAGAGGGCTCCAGGCATCTGGGATTTTGTTGCTGAATGTAGCAGATTGGAGTGAATCAGACACACAATATGAGGTGAAGAGTTGTGTCTGATTGTGTTTGAAACAGTATCCCATTGCTGGAAGAAGGCCGCTCCCAATTCACATCCTTCGGTACAGTCAACTATTTCCATTCTTTTCAGTATCTCAGTTAATACACTGAATTGGCGGCACGGCAGTGTAGCGGTTAGCATAACATTATTAGAGAGCTAGCGACCCGGGTTCAATTCTCGCCGCTTTCTGCAGGGAGTTTGTACGTTCTTCCCGTATCTACGTGAGATTTCTCTGGGTGCTCCGGTTTCCCCCACATAACAAAGACGCACTGGTTAGGAGCTGAGGGCATGCTATATTGGCGCAGGACGTGTGGCCACACTTGCGGGCTGCCCACAGGACATTGCCAGTGACTCAACAGAAAAAAAGATTTCACGGTTTGTTTCGATGAGCATGTGACTAACAAATGAATAATTGTATCTTTAATCACAACCTGTCACAGCTGGCTTTTCATTTGACTGAAGTAATGGTTTGTTAATAACTGAAACATCTACATTTTTAACTCTGTTGAAATCTCCCTGTCCCCGTAGAGATCACTAAATGGTATAAAACCCCCGGAGTGCTGTGTCTCAACATTCCATTCCGAGAGATTACTTGCCGCACACAGGGACTCATCGCTGGATAGAGATAATGCTAAAAAGGTACTACAGTGTGGAAAAACCATTGTACGTGATCATTGCCGTCATTGGAGTTCCCGGTAAGTGAGCAGAGTGATTTTTGTTTTGTATCTCCGTGTGTTAACCTGTGCACACTTGTTTATGACCATGTTATTGATGATCCTTGTAGAGAAATACATCAGTGATATCGATCCTGTCAATTCACAATTCTGATTTTTTCTCATTTTCTGACAACCGAAGCAAAGTCTCTTTTGCTCTAAATGACGGGATCCAGTCGACTGTTGTTCTTGCCTTAAGTGGCACCTTACCCATAGTTGTCCCAGTGCTCGGAACAGCCAGCACTCCGGGAACGTGTGACTGGGAGGGTTTGGACACTGTGAAATTCACTGTTACTGGTTTTTGATTAGAGTGAACACCTGATCCTGCGGATACACCTCACGGTGGATTCTGTCACGTCCGGATTCGACTGTCTCTCTCCGTCAATCGTTGGGTCTGATCACTTTAACAAGTGTCCACGGATATACCGGAATGTCATTATCGACCTGAATTCACTGTGGAATTCATCCAATAACGGAGCCGACACTGCGGCCGGCAAATAAGTTGTCCCTGACATTCCCTCTGAAACCTTCCTCGGTCCCATCAGATGCTGAGTTTCCAGAAAGTGGTTACACACGGCTGGATGCGGTTAGATCTGGACAACAGTTCCATCAGAAACTTTAACCAGGATTAATTATTGGAACGGTCATTCGTCCTCGTCGTAGCGGAAGGTAGCTGGTTTTCTCCCCGCCGTTTACCCCACCCTTTACTTATCATCTCACCACTGAATCACTCAGGTTGGACACAGTTGGATCCGTGTCTGATGTGATCAGTTTTGCAGCCACGCACCGACTCCCAACACTCCTGATCTTCAGCTGAAATCAGAGCCGGTGTTCAGACCCGGAGAATGGGTTCGGTAATGCCCAGTGTCTGCTCTCTTCTCTTTCTACAGTGAATTTAATAGCGATTCTGATCCTGTCCCGGGGAAAGTGCGGCCTCTCCACCTGCACCACCGGCTACCTGGTGGCCATGGCAGCGGCGGATCTACTGACCATCGTCACTCACGTCATTTTGTATCAGATCAAATATCATTACTTTCCTGTGAGTTTTTTGGACATCACCCCTGTGTGCAGCGTTTCTCCTGCACTGGGACATACAGCGTCCGACTCTTCTGTCTGGTTCACCGTCACTTTCACCTTTGATAGGTTTGTCGCCATTTGTTGCCAGAAGCTGAAAACAAAATATTGCACCGGGAAAACTGCGGCTGTGGTTCTGACAACAACCGGCGTTCTGCTGTGTCTGAAAAACGTTCCCCGCTACTTCACAGAGGAACCCAGAGAGATAATTGATAACGTACCGTGGTTCTGTTTACCAATAGACAGCTATTACACTGACCCCGGGTGGGTAGCATATGACTGGTTCGACACGATTTTAACTCCGCTGCTCCCTTTCGCTCTAATTCTGCTGCTCAACGCTCTGACAGTCCGGCACATCTTAGTGGTCAGTCGGATCCGTGAGGGCCTGAGAGGTCAGAGCAAGGGGGAGAACCGCAGTGACCCGGAGATGGAGAGCAGGAAGAGGTCTGTGGTTTTACTCTTCACCATCTCCGGCAGCTTCATCCTCCTGTGGCTGACGCAGGTTGTAGAATTCGTGTGTCATCAGATCACAGGAAAAGGAACAGATATCAATGTCTCCCAGCTGATCTTTAACAATGTTGGGTATTTGCTGAGGAATTTCAGCTGCTGCACGAACACATTTATTTACGCGTTGACTCAGTCCAAGTTCAGGGACCAGGTGAAGGGCGCGGTGAAATATCCGGTCACCTCAGTGCTTCAGTTCATTCATAAAGCCGCTCCTAACCCATGAGCACAACCCAGGGGCGTTCGCTGTGCCCCTAGTCCATGTTCCAGATCCTCACTCACCGCTTGATCTCCCAGATGTCCGTCCCGGGCGGGGTGTCCCAGCTCTGGGACAGCAGGGCCATCACAGCGACACGTCATATTTCCCCAATGTTTCTATCTCCCTCTGCAGTGGAGACGCTCCGGTGCAGGCTCACCCTGAGACCGAAGGCCCTTTCTCCCTCCGCAGTGGGAATCGTCAGGTGTAAGCTCCACCCTGCGAATAATGGTCCCATCTCCCTCCGCAATGGGGACACGTCAGGTAGAATTTCCTCCTGAGGACCACAATGTTCCTATCCACCTCCGCAGTGGGGATCGGTGTAGAGCTAATTCCGCCCTGTTTCCAGTAATCCTGATGCACCTCCGCACTGGGGACAGTCTAATGTTACCTCCGCCCCGGGACCAGCAGTTTCAACCACCCTCCGCAGTGTGGTCCGTCTGATACAAACTTCCCCCGAGACCACGGCCTAATCTCCCTCAGTGTTGTTCGTCTGTTAAAAACCTTTTCCCCGTAACCTGCTCTTCCATCTCTTCCTGCGGAGTGTGGTCCAACCCTTGGAATTCTCTACCATCGCGCTTCCGTTTGTTCCAGGCACGAAGTACCGACCGCACCGCCGCGACACAGATCTGTTTCACCAATTTATTTCCAACGTTAAACAGTGCGCACACTTCCCCTCTCCCGACACCCACACCCCCAAACATCCCATGTACCCTGGCGATACCAGTCTTTCTGCTGGGTTTGTACAATCAATAAATGGCTGCAGTGTCCTTAGCTTGTGTCTACTTTGGTAGAAGTAGATGCAGCCCAGGTCCCGGGACGGTTTCTCTGAGGCACAGACTTACATATCATTGCATATAACCCGCCTGTGGGGGCGAGAGTAGAGTGTGAGAGGAGGGGCAAGCAGGATGGAGGGCGATGGGAAGAAAGGTGAGCAGTAGAGCAGAGGGACTGAATGTCATGGGAAGATGAGGGAGGGTTGTAGAGTGCAGGGAGGAGTGCGAAGGGGATAGAGTGGAGAGGTGCAGCGCAGAAGGGAGAGTGAGGGGGTAGAGAGGGAGAGGTGTAGATCAGAGGGAGGAGTGCGAGGGCGAGAGAGAGGAGAGGTGTAGAGCAGAGGGAGGAGAGTGAATGTGGAAAGAGGGAGGTGTAGAGCTAGACAGAGGAATGTGATGGGGAGAGAGGGAGAGGTGAACTGCAGAGAGGAGGAGAGTGATGGGAGAGAGAGGAAAGGTGGAGAGAGGGAGAGGTGTAGATCAGAGGTAGTGTGCGGTGGGGAGAGAGGGAGAGCTGTGGATCAGATGGATGGGTGTGATGGAACAGAGGGAGACAGGTGAGGGAGAGGGGTAGATCAGAGTGAGGGTGCGATGGGGAGAGGGGAGAGTAGATTCAGAGGTAGGGTGCGATGCGGAAAGAGGCGAGCTGCAGAGCAGGATGATAATGAGGGCACAGTGACACAGAGCGGGACGGAGGGGAGGGGAGAAATTTTGTGGATGGGATTGCCCGCACACACCACCGGCCCATCTTGATGGGACACACGTAGTGTCCACACATGGTCGAGGTCCACATGTGACTGATGAAGGTGATGCGTTGGTACTCTGCAGGAGGAAGCACGTATCAGTGGAATGGGACGGTCCATGGATGCACAGGCAGGAGGCAATGGGAGGGACGTGTACACATCAGACACAAGTACACAGGGGGAAGGTGGGGAATGATGTGCAGACAGCAGACATCAGAACACAAGGGAACGGTTTGAGCCGTGTGCACACACGAGACACCAAGTACACACCGGAAAGGTGGGGAGGTTTGTATTCACACAAGCCAACAGCAAGCAGGGGGACGGTGGGGAGGGGTGTGTACACTTCAGACACTAGTACACAGGGGGAGGGGGAGGAGAGATCTGTACACACCAGACATTTGTACAGAGGGGGAAGGTGGCGAGCGGTGTGTACACATCAGAAACTAGTACACAGGGGAACGGCTGGGAGAAGTGTGTACACCAGACACCAGTGCACAGGGGGACGGAGGGGAGGGTTGTGTCCTCACCAGACAACAGTACACAGGGTGACATGGGGGAGGTTTGCGTACACACCTAACGCCAGTGCACCTGGTGACGTTGGGAAGGGGTGTGTACACACAAGGTGTGAGTACACACAGACAGACACACACGGAGGTGGCGTGAACACCCTCAGCTACACACTGCCCTGTCCGTCGTGGATCTTGGGTCATGTGTGCGTGCATTCCGGAACGGATTCTGTTGCCGAGCTCCCGTCAGACAGGGCATGGCTGCCTGCACATCATGGTCATCGATGTGGCTGAAGATCCAAACCATCGCTCGCTCCAGGCTGTTATTCTGTGAGAAAGGCAGAGGGTGAGGAGTGTGAAAGGGTGTGTGTGCGTGAGAGAGAGGGAGAAAGACAGAGAGATAGTGTGAGGATGAAAGAGAGAGAGAGAGGGAGAAAGTGCGACAATGAGAGGGAGAGAGTGTGTGTGTGTGTGAGAGAGAGAGAACCAGCAACAAAAGAAACACACTGAGTCATGACTCAGTGTTAAAACTACTTTATTAATAACTACTTATGATAATAAGAAAAATAAAAGTAAAAATGTTAGAATGTTAGAAGTAAAAATGTTAAACGTTATACATTAACCCCAAAAACTAAATACATCGTGTGTGTGTGGCAAAGTCCCAAACTCCAAGTCCAGGAATGGTTCTTAAAGTTCAGCTCCGCAAGCCATAAGGTGAAACATGAGCAAAGGCTTCTTCAACAACCACCGTTGCATGAAGATAAGACGTAGATGTAGAGAAAATAGAGAGTAATTACGAAATCCAAAAGATTCCACGATGGAAACCAAACGACAGCTCAATGCTTACTCGGTAGTGACTTCTTCACCCCGAAAAGCATCCGTATCGTGGCCGTCCACACAAATACCTGTTTCCCTCTACAGGTCAGTAACAAAGTGAACTCCACCGGATGACTCCCAATTTCCATACGTGGATTGCAGTGACAGACACAGTTATTGTTTCTCATCCATCGATAGAGAAACCAGCAGGCTGGTGTTTCTCTCCCTTCTCTCTCTCTCCTCTGACTGACTTCGACTTCGACTGTCTTCTTTAACAACGTCATTACGTCCTTTATGTTCTGTTGACGTAAGCACGCCACACACACACACACACACACACACACACACACACACACACACACACACACACACACACACATCACTATGCTCTATCTTAAAGGAACATTCACCGAGTCCGTAACAGGGAGTGAGAGAGAGATGGTGTGAGAGGATGAGAAAGAGTGTGTGTGTGTGTGTGAGAGAGGGCGAGATGGAGAGTGTGTGACAGAGAGAGTGTGAGAGAGAGACAGAGAGAGGATGGGAGAGAGTGAGAGAGAAAGGGAGAGAGTGTGCGAGAAAGGGTGAGGGTGCGTTAGAGATAGAGACATAGGGGAGTGTGTGTGACTGAGAGAGAATGATAATGAGAGCGAGTAAGTGAGTGAGTGATGGTGGAGGGGGGAGGGATTGGGACGGAAGGAGGGAGCCAGTAGTGAGGGAGGCGAAGAAGTGGGTGGAGGGGGGCTGGGAGTGGTGTGAAGGGGAGGTGGGAGATGAGAGCGAGGGCTGAGGTGGAGCGAGATTTAGGGGGATCGAGGGATAAAGGGGACCCAGCGGGAGGGGAACGAGGGGTGAAGGGGAGCGAGGGGGAGCGAGGTGTGAAGGGGTTCAAGGGAACGTGAGTGAAAGGAAGGGGATCGAGGGGTAGGGGAGCGAGGCTGAGGGGAGTGAGGGGTGGAGAGAACGAGGGGTGAAGGGAAGCGAGCGGTGAATGGGAGCGAGATGGATGGGAGCGAGGGGTGTGGTTAGCGAGGGGGAGAGGGAGCAAGGGGAGTGGAGCGAGTGGAAGGGAGAGCGAGGGGAGGGGTCGGAGGGTGGGATCGAGGGGTGAATGGGAGTGAGGAGAGTGGAGCAAGATGGAGGGGGAGCGTGGCGGAGGGCATCGAGGGGTGAGGGGAGCGGTGAGCTGGACCAAGGCAGAGTGGAGCGGGAGGGAGGGGAGGAGAGTGAGGGGATCGAGGTTTGTGGGGTCGAGGGGGAGGGGCGCGGGGTAGGGGAGCGAGTGGAAGAGAGATCGAGGGGTGAAGAGGTTCGAGGGGGAGGTGGAGCGAGGGCTGAGGGGAACGAGGGGAGGGATGCAAGGTGGAGGGAGAAGAGAAATAAGGGAGCGAAAGATGGTCAATCGAGGTGGAGGGGAGAGAGGGGTGAGGGTGTGGAGGTGTACACCTGTTTATCACCATGTTATTGATGATCCTTGTACAAAAATACATCAGTGATGTCGATCCTGTCAATTCAATGTTCTGATTTTTCTCACTTTCTGACAACGGAAGCGAAACCTCTTCTTGTTACAACTTACGGGATCCACTCGACTCTTCTTCTTGGCTTATGTGTTACTTTGCCCAGAGTTGTCCCAGTGCCTGGGACAGGCAGCTCTCCAGGAAGGTGTGACTTGGAGGGTTTTACATTGAGATGTTCACTGTTACTGAGTTATTGATCATAGTGAGCACCTGATCCTTGTTCTGTGGGTGCGTGGAACGCACTGCTGGCAGAGGTGGTAGAGGGAGATACATCAGAGACCTTTAAGAGGCCCTTAGATAGACATATGAAGGATAGAAAAATCGGGGGCTCTGTGGGAGGGAAGGGTAGATAAATCTTAGAGCAGGATAAAATGTCAGCACAGCATCGCTGGCCGAAGATCCTGCACTGTGCTGTCGTGAACGGTAGGGGACTAGAGAGTGTAATGGAACAGAGAGACCGAGGAGTACAAGTGCACAGTTTGTTGAAAGCATCACACGTACACAGGGTAGTGAAAAAGGCATTCGGCACGCTGGCCTTTATCAGTCAGGGCACTGAGTACAGGAGTTGGGACGTTATGTTGCATTTGCACAGGTCATTGCTGAGGCTGAACTTGGAGCAAGGTTTACAGTTCTGGTGACCCTGTTATAGGAAAGACGTGGTTAGCTCTCGTCTCAAGGACAGTTTCTACCCCGATGGTACAAGACTATTGAACGGTTCCGTAGTGCGATAAGGTGGACTCTTGACCTCAGCATCTACCGCGTCAAGTCCCTTGCACTGTATTATCTGCCCACCTCTTCCACAGGAGGGAAGCAGAGAGGGCGAGAGCAATTGCAGTGATGTGGGGGTGTCGATAATGTTCCCCATCAGCCTCCTCCACTCCAGGGAACAAAGGCCCAGTCCGCATCGCCTTACCTTACAATCCGAGTCCTGCGGACGTAAAACAGCGCAGCGCAGGAAACACAGGCAAATTACGGACTGTTGATACCTCGGATAGGAATGACCATGTCTCTGCATCCCTTTCCTACTTGATGTACATTCTTCAGCAATGGGCACACTCGTGTTTTCTACACAGCCGCGGCAGGATTCATAGCACCAATGGGTATTCCCAGGTGTGTGCAGGCATCTGGCACCGTGAGCATATGCGCTTCTGTCGATGTGTGCAGGCGTGTGTGCGCATCTTCGCGAGTGCGCTGATCTGCAAGTGGGCACGTCTCTGCCTGTGCGAGTGCGTTATGCCTGAACATGTCACGCGTGTGTGAGTGTGTGCACAGAGGAAAGAGAGAGGGAGCCCTCACCACCACCGCCATGGGCAGGGTGAGTAACAGGGACGGGAGAAGACAGAAGAGCCACTAACGTCGGACGGGAGAAGTGGGCAGAGGAGAAGGAGTCGTCATCCTCGGTTCCACAGAAACCAAGGCTACCTTTGGGCTTGTCGGGCGTGACCAGCTGAGGTGAGGGTGGGGTGACGATGTCCTGCAGCTCCTCCTCGTCCGCCAGCAGGCTGGAGCCTCGCAGGTGGCTGATTTCCAGCCCCTCGGGCGTCTCGATCGACACGTCTTCAAGGGCATGGAGGCCGTTAGAGAGGGGCATGCTGGGGGTGGGAGTGGGGAGAGGTGGTGAGAGAGAAGGGCAGGTTGGTGAAGGAGAGGGCAGGTTGGGGAAGGAGAGGAGGACTGAGAGAGAGAGGGAGAGGCTGGGGAGGGAATGGTAAGAGATAGAGGGAGGAAAGGATGAGGGAGAGAGTCGGGGTGGTGGCAATATCTCACCCAGCTTCTTGGGCACCCAGTCCAGCCCAAAGGGAAACTTGTTGATCTGGATCACAAGGTAGTCGGGGAACGAGGTGAACCGGGTCCTCCTTTGGGCCAGAAGGGGATAGGTCACTCCCAAACTCTTACTCCCCACCCCACTACCTCTCCTCCCCACCCCGACCCACCCCGGCTCACCTACTTGACGGCCACGGACTTGGCCAGGAGGGCGGTTCTCCAGAAGTCGTCCACCTGCTCGGGCTTGAGTAGGCGTTGAAGCAAACCTGGAAGGGGATCTTCGCCCGCACTATCTGTAGGGCTGTCCTCTTCTCCGCCTCCGCCTCCCACTTCAGCTTATCGAACTCCGCCAGCTCCTCTGAAACCGGCCAGTCATAGCATCGGGATGAGGCAAGCCCACGCTTAACTCCACACCATCCCCCCATCCCCCGCCAACTACTAACTCTTAACACGGCCCTCAAGAATACCAGCAGCACTCTTACCAAACACCACGGAGTGCTGCCACGGAGAAATAACTACAGAGACGGAGTGTGCGAGATGATCCCTGTTCCTCAGGAGTAGGATAACTCAATGCCTCCTTACCCCACTCTCAAACCGGCGACCTCAACGGGACACTCCGGAATAACAGCAGCGCTCTTCCGGCCACCAGGGAGTGATGCCATAGGGCAGTTATGGTGGGATCAAAACGGGGGTTGTGATGGGAGACTGACCAGATTCCCACAAACAGCCCCACTCTCCTTCTCGCAGACGCTGGCTCCTGACCCACGGGATTCTTGGGTATCTGACAGACGTAGTCCCGTCGCCTGAGCTCACCTTTGTTGACTGCAGCCTCCAGTGGAATCGGCAGCTGCATGATGTAGTCGACCCGCTGAGTGTACTTCAACTTTCCCGACACCAGGCAGTTGATCCGCTCCTCTACCAGGAAGCGGAAGGCCACGCTAGGGTTCTCCGACCTTCTGCAGTATCTCTGGAGACAGGACAGAGTGAGCAGGGGACACGCTGGGTATGTAGCTGTCGGAGTTCCCTGGGGCTGGTCACCACTGAGAGAGGGCTGCTATCGGTTTATTAGTGTCAAGAGTTGAGCAGCAGTGAAACGCTTTTGTTTTGCATGCTATCCACGCAGATCATGCCGTCCGTAACTATACTGAGCTGGGATAATCGGCCTTACCGGTACACAGGGCAGTGAGGAAGGCGTTTGGCACGCTGGCCTCCATCAGTCACGGCACCAAGTACAAGAGTCGGGAGGTCATGGTGTGGTTGGTGAGACCGCACTTGGGAGCATTGTGTTCAGCTTTGGTCCCCCTGTTGTAGTAGAGATGTTATTAAACTAAAGAGCGCAGACGTAGATTTGCGAGGATGTTGCCGGGACTCTAGGGACTGAGTTATAGGAAGAGGTTGAGCAGGTTTGGATTTTATACATAGAATCATGGAACAGTACAGCACAATACAGACCCTCCGGCACACAACCTCGCCTAAGACTATCTAACTTCTACCTCCCCCATACACCTCTATTTGAAATTCCTCAATATGCTTATCTGGCAATCTCCTGAATAATCCCTGAAGTGCAGGAAGCTGAGGGGTGAATTTATAGAGGTCTATAAATATACAAGGGTCACAGATAGGCTGAATGTGCCCAGTCTCTGTGTTATGGTGGCTTCGTTAGCTGGATGTATCTCCTTCTTGGTTGGGAGGAGGGACCCACTGCTCGAAATGGTGATTATTGACAGCGAGACCATTCCAGGGAGTCTAAAGTAGAGAAGTAAACTAGTCCTTGAAGTGTAGCTTGACACAGTATAATCTCACCATAGTGAGGGTATTCGTGGATACTTCTACCAGATAGGGCTTAAAGTCTAACCGAAGTTCAGAAACCTAGGACGGTACACCCAATACCATCACAAATGTTGTCTCTGAAGTGGGTCGTGGGTGGGTAACTTATGAAAGAAATAGGAGCAGGAGAATGCCATCCGGCCCGTCGAACATGCTCCGCCATTCAATAACATCATGGCTGATCTGGCCGTGGACTCAGATCCACCTACCAGCCTTTTCCCCATCACCCTTCATTCTCCTGCCATGCAGAAATCTATCTAACTGAGTCTTAAATGTAAGACACGGTAGTGTAGCGGTTAGTGTAACGCTATTACAGCACCAGCGACCCGGGTTCAATTCATGCCGCTGACTGGAAGGAGTTTGTAAGTTTTCTCCGTGTGACCGCATGGCTTTCCTCCGGGTGCCCCGGTTTCCTCCCACATTCCAAAAAGACGTACGGGTTAGGAGTTGTGGGCATGCTGTGTTGGCGCCGGAAGTGTGGCGATCCTTGCGGGCTACTCCCCAGCACATTCTCAGTAACGCAAAAAGACGCATTTCACTGTGTGGTTCAACGTAAATATGACTAATAAATAAATATATTTAAATATATATTATCTTAATGAGGAAGCCTCTACTGCTTCCCTGGCAAGAGAATTCCCCAGATTCACTACTGTCTGCGAAAAGGAGGTTCTCCTCATCTCCGTCCTAAATCTATTCCCCCGAATTTTGAGGCTGTGTCCCATGGTTCTCCTCTCGCCTTCCAGTGGAAACAACCTGCCTGCCTCCATCTTATCTATCCCTTCAACACTTTTATGTTTCCAAATGAGATCCCCTCTCATTTGGGCAGTATTCACTTGTTGGAGGGGGAATTATGATGCTAAAAGGCAGGAGCTTGGGAGCGTAAATTAGGAACAGATGTTCTTAGGGAAGGGCACAACGGAAATGTGTAGGGTGTTTAGGGAGTACTTGCCTGGGGCTCTGGATAGGGTTGTCCTATTGAGACAGGGTAAGGATAGTAGAGTGAATGAACCATGGTTGACAAGATATAGAATAACTTGTCAAGAGGAAGAAAGAAGCTTATCGAAGGTTTAGAAAACATGGATCAGACAGGGCTGTGGAGCGTTACAAGGTATCCCTTGAGGGATCTTCATAATGCACTTAGGAGAGCTAGAAGTGGGCATGAGAAGTCCTTGGTGACTAGGATCAAGAAAACACCAAGGCGTTCTACAAGAAAGTGAAGAAAAGCAGGATGACTAGAGTGAGGGTAGGACCAATCAGGTATAAAATAGGAAATGTAGCTGTAGTCTGAAGACGTAGGAGAGGTCCTCATGAATACATTGCTTAAGTATTAACCATTGAGAGAGACCTTGACGTTTGTGATGATGTCGCACAACATACGCTAGTTCATGTCGACGTGAGGAAAGAGAATGTGCAGGAACTTCTGAAAACATTGGTATAGATAAATCATCGGGGCCGGACAGCATATATCCAACGTTATTACAAGAAGCTAGGGAAGAAATTACTGCGCTTTGGCGACATCGTTTCGTCCCCACTGGCTACAGGAGTAGTGCCAAATGATCGGAGGGTGGCAAATATTGTTCCTTTGTTCAGGAAACAGAGTAAGGATAACCCTCGGAATTACAGACCAGTGGGTATTAACTTCAGTGGTGAGAACATTAATTGAGAAGATTCTTAGAGACAGTATTTAGGGCATTTGGAGAAGCATAGGTTGATTAGGGACAGTCAGCATGACCTTGTGAGGTCAGGTCGTGCCTCTTGAGCCTGATTGAATTCTTTGAGGATATACCAAAGCAAATTGATGAGGGTAGAGCAGTGGATGTGGTGTACATGGATTTGAGTAAGGCGTTTGATAAGGTTCCCCATGAAAGGCTCATTCAGAGAGCGAGGAGGAACGGAGGCAAGGGTAATCTGGCAGTGTGGATTCTGAATTGGCTCGACGCAGAAGATGTTGGTGATCGATGCAGCATATTCTGCCTGGAGAAGGGTGATGTGTGGTGTTCCGCAGGGATCAGTTATGGGACCCCTGTTCTTTGTGGGGTGTTTTTATAAATAGCTTGGATGAGGATGTTGAAGGGTGTGTTAGTAAGTTTGCAGATAACATGAAGTATGTACCCCAGGCTACTGTAGGAGGCGAGTGGGGAGATTGCGGAGCCTCTGGAGATGAATTTTTCATCATCAATGGGGACGGGAGAGTTGCCAGAGGATTGTAGGGTTGAGGATGCTGTTCCCTTATTCAAGAAAGGGAGTAGAGGTAGCCCAGGATATTATCAACCAGTAAGTCTTACTTCGCTGGTCTGAAATTTGATGGAGAACATACTGAGAGTGAGAATTTCTGAACATTTGGAGAGGTGCAATATGATTAGGAATAGTCATCATGGCTTTGTCAATGGCAGGACCTGCCTTACGAGCCTGTTTGGATTTTTTGAGGAAGTGACTGAACACATTGATGAAGGGAGAGCAGTAGATGTCGTCTATATGGTTTCAGAAAGGCGTTTGATAAGGTCCCCCATGCGAGGCTTATTGAGAAAGCAAGGAGGCATGGGATCCAAGGGGACATTGCTTTGTGGATCCAGAACTGGCTGGCCCACAGAAGGCAAAGAGTGGTTGTTGACCGGTCATATTCTGCATGAAGGCCGGTGACCAGTTGTGTACCTCAGGGATCTGTTCTGGCACCCTTACTCTTTGTGATTTTTATAAACGACCTGGATGAGGAAGTGGAGGGATGGGTTAGTAAGTTTGCTGATGACACAAAGATTGTATGTGTGGTGTATAGTGTGGAGGGATATCAGAGGTTACAGCGGGACAGAACTAGGATGCAAAACTGGGCTGCGCTGAGGAGTGGCAGATGCAGTTCAACACAGGTAAGTGTGAAGTGGTTGATTTTGGTCTGTCAAATATGATGGCAGAATATAGTATTAAAGGTAAGACCCTTGGCAGTGTGGAGGATCAGAGGGATCTTGGGGTCCCAGTCCATAGGACGCTCAAAGCAGATGCACAGGTTGACGCCGATGGTTACGAAGGCATACGGTGCATTGTCTTTCAATCGTGGAATTGAATTTTGAGACGAGAGGTAATGTTGCAGCTGTATAGGGCCCAGATCACATCCCACTTGGAGTACTGTGCTCAGTTCTGGTCGCCTCACTGCAGGAAGGATGTAGATTCCATAGACAGGGTGCAGAGGAGATTTACAAGCATGTTGCTGGATTGGGGAGCATGCTTTAGGTTGAGTGAAATCAGTCTTTTCTCTTGGAGCGACGGTGGATGAGGGGGGATCCTGATAGAGGTATATAAGATGATGAGAGGCATTGATCGTGTGGATAGTGAGTCTTTTCCCCAGCGCTGAATTGGTGCCCACAAGAGGATACAGGTTAAAGGTGTTGGGGAGTAGGTATTGAGGAGATGTCAGAGAAATGGTGTTTACTCAAAAATTGGTGAGTGCGTGGAATGGGCTGCCGGCAAAGGTGGCTGAGGCGGATAAAATAGGGTCCTTTTAAGGATACTTTTGGATAGGTACATGGAGCTGAGAAAAATAGAGGGCTATGGGTAAGATAAGTAATTTCTAAGGTAGGGACATGTTCGGCGTAGGTTTGTGGACCGCAGGGAGTGAACTGTGCTGCAGGTTTTCTATGTTCTCTGTTCTAATTCGGGAGTGGACGATTAAGACGGGCAGCGCAGAGAGTTGTGCGGGAAAGGAAGTGCTGGGCGTGGAAATGTGAGCGGTGTGTGAGCAGGGGAAATGGATGAACGGCGCAGTGGTGGGTGTGATTGGGAGAGTGCTAGTATGTGGATCGAGTGGGAGTAGGGTGACCTGTCTCTCCCTCCCCACCTGCCTCACCAGCCCAGAAGATGGTATCTCCGGCACCGGGCAGGCATCACAGCCCGCAGGACTCTCTGCCTCTGCTGTGCTGAACACTGGCCGTTCCCCTAACCAGGACAAACTCCATGAAACTCTACAGGTTTTTTCTCCCTTCACCATCCAAGTGAGCAGATACCTGGTTCACGGGACAATGGACAGGTTCACACCCTTCATACATTCCGCTCCCTCGTCCACACAAGTAGACAGAAAACAATAACCTCGAACCAGTTGGACAAAGGAAGGGCTGAGTCTCCCCCCAAACTACCCGCTGGATGCCTTTACCTGCCTCTCCTGTCCTCACACCGCCCTGTCTATGAACAAGAGCCAAATCTGCACTCATCTCTTGGGCGCGAATTCCTCCTGAGGTTCAGGTGAACAGAAATCTCCCCTCTCTGATGTCTCGGAGTGACAGAGAATATTCGTGCCACAGAGCACAGAAACAGACCCTTCGGCCCATGTTGTCCATGCCGACCATCCTGTCTGTACTGATCACGTTCGGCAGCGTTCTCTGCCATGGCGATGGAAGTGCTTGTCCCAGGGCTTCTTACATGTTCTCAGAGCACCTGCCTCCGCCCCTTCCTCCGGCAGTGCGTTCCACATTGCAAGTAGCCCCTGGGCGATAACACATCTTCCACAGATCCTCTCCAAACCTCTCCCACCTCACCTTAAACAGACGTCCTCTGGTCTTAGACTTATCTGCTGGGAGGAAAAGTATCTTATCATCTCCTCGATTGTTTAAACACCACACTTTGTTCAAACTGATAGCTTCTTCTCGTTTCAGGCATTTTATCACTGAAGCGGACCACGGCTTCAGACGGCAAGTAGTCCAACAAATTATCTAACAGACAGTGACAATTGCCAACGAGAGGGAGTCCAGCATCCTCTCGTTGACACTCAGTTGGATGACCAAGGTGAAACCATTCGCCACCAAAAAGCTCGGCATCACCTTGCTGGGAACTCTGAGAGTCCGGCGGCAAAATGAGTGTGGCTCTAAAACCAGGTCAGAGAGTGGATGTCCCAACAACTCAAACCTCTTCCCACTGCGAGCTGTTAGTCTGGTAAGCGGTTGAATACTTGCCGCTTGTCTGTATGAGGGCAGCTCCATAGACGCTCAAGAAGATTGGCACCAACTGCCGCGACTGTGACTGAGCCACATGGAGACTTAAATTGCTAGATATGAAGTGGTCTTTATTCGTCACGGCAAGTAGGCGACTTGTTTGAAGTACAGAACAACAACGAGAGTCAGATTTACCTCAATTAGTCAGACTCCTTTTTCCCAAGATTGGATCAGTTTAATGTGGCATTATAGTCGGCACAGACACTGTGGGCCGAAGGGTGTGCTCCTGGGCTTTAGGTTTCTCTGCTTTATTCAGGTGTAAGAAAATATGAGGCGGCAACGTTCATTTGCGCAGAGCGGACGTTCCTCCTCAATGGTGATGAAGGCAGAGATTTGATCCGGGAGAAATTGAGGTACATTTCATGTAAACAAGGTGTATATGGTTACTGGTAACCCCGGAGTGGGACACGAGATCACAGAGAGATGAGCCGCGATCATACTGAGTGGAGAATCAGTGTGGAGGGCCCGTTTTAATCACAGATTATCTGTTGGACCCATTCCTCAACTTGTGGTCAATGGTCGCAGATACCGTCTTAAAACCTGGCAGGCTAAAGCCCTGAGAGGGTCCCGGACATTTGGGATTTGCTTGCTGAATGTAGCAGATAGGAGGAAATCAGCCACACAACATGAGGTGCACAGTTGGGTCTGATTGTGTTTGAAACAATATCCCCTTTTCTGGAACATTGCCGTTGCCAATTCACATCCTTCGGTACCGTCAATAATTTCCATACGTTGCAATTTCTCAACTGATTCACTGAATTGGAGACATGGTAGTCTATCGGTTAGCATAACACTATTACAGACCCAGCGACCGGGTTTCAATCCCGGTCGCTGCCTGTAAGGAGTTTATACGTTCTCCCCCGTGTCTTCGTGGGCTTCCTCTGGGTACCCCGGTTTCCTCCCACATTCCAAAGACGTACAGGTAAGGATCTGAGGCATGCTATGTTAGCACCGGACGATTGTCGACAATTGATGGCTGCCCCCAGGACATTGTCAGTGACTCAAAAAAAAAAGGATTTCACGGTGTGTTTCGATGTACATGTGACTAATAAACAATGTATCTTTAATCACAACCTGTCACAGCTGGCTTTTCATTTGACTGACGTAATTGGTTTGTTATTCATTTAAACATCTACGTTTTAAACTCTGTTGAAATCTCCCTGTCCCCGTGGAGATCGCTGAATGGTATAAAACCCCCGGAGTGCTGTGTCTCCACATTCCATTCCGAGGGATTACTTGCCGCACACAGGGACTCATTTCTGAGCAGAGAAAATGCTAGAAAGGTACTTCAGTGTGGAGAAAATATTTTACGTGATCATTGCCGTCATTGGAGTTCCTGGTAAGTGAGCAGAGTAACTCATGTTCAGCATTTCAGTGTGTTAAACTGTGTATACCTGTTTATGACCATGTTATTGATAATCCTTGTAAAAAATACATCAGTGATGTCGATCTTGTCAATTCAATATTCTGATTTTTCTCACTTTATGACAACGGAAACTAAACCTCTTTTTGCTCCAACTTACGGGATCCACTCGACTGTTCTTCTTGTCTTACGTGGCACCTTGCCCAGAGTTGTTCCAGTGCTCCAGACAGGCAGCTCTCGGGTAGGTGTGACTGGGAGGGTTTTACATTGAGAAGTTCACTGTTACTGAGTTATTGATCAGGGTGAGCACCTGATCCTGTCTTCACACCTCACGGAGGAGTCCGTCACGGTCGGATTCCACTGTCTGTTGGTCAATTATTGTATCCGATCCCCTGAAATGTGTCCACGGATCTACAGGAGTATCATTGTCCAACTGAACTCACTGTGGAATTCAGCCATTTACGGAACCACTCTGCTGCCGGCTACTAAGTTGTCCCTGCCTAACCCTGACCCTGATCCTCCGCTCTGAAACCTTCCTCGGTCCCATCAGATGCTGAGTTTCCAGAACGTGGTTACACACGGCTGGATGCGCTTAGGTCTGTAAACCCGGCTCCATCAGACTGTAACCAGGATTAATTAAGGGAACTGATATTCCACCTGTTGTAGCGGGTGGCAACTCGTTTCCTCCCCGCTGTTTACCCCACCCTTTACCTTATCAACTCACCACTGAATCGCTCAGGTTGGACACGGTTGCATCGTGTCTGATGTTTTCAGGTTTGCAGCCACGTACCTACTCCTAACACTCCTTCTCTTCAGCTAAAACCCGAGCCGGTGTTCAGACCCGGAGAATGTGTTCACTGATGCCCAGTGTCTGCTCTCTTCTCTTTCTCCAGTGAATTTACTGGCGACTGTGATCCTGTCCCGGGGAAAGTGCGGCCTCTCCACCTGCACCACTCGCTACCTGGTGGCCATGGCAACGGCGGATCTACTTGTCATCGTAGCTCAGGTCATTTTTTATCAGATCAATTATCATTACTTCCCGCGGAATTTTTTGGACATCACCCCTGTGTGCAGCGTTACTCTTGTACTGGGGTTTGCAGCCACTGACTGTTCTATCTGGTTCACCGTCACTTTCACCTTTGATCGATTTGTCGCCATTTGTTGCCAGAAGCTGAAAACTAAATATTGCACCGGGAAAACTGCGGCTGTGGTTCTGACAACAACCGGCGTTGTGCTGTGTCTGAGAAACGTTCCCCGCTACTTCATACGGCAACCCGGCGAGATAATTGATAACGTACCGTGGTTCTGTGTAATAATCGACAGCTATTACACTGACCCTTGGTGGGTGGCAATCGACTGGTTAGACGCAGTTTCAACTCCGCTTCTCCCTTTCGCTCTAATTCTGCTGCTCAACGTTCTGACAGTCCGGCACATCTTAGTGGTCAGTCGGGTCCGTGAGGGGCTGAGGGGTCAGAGCAAGGGGGAGAACCGCAGTGACCCGGAGATGGAGAGCAGGAGGAGGTCTGTGGTTTTACTCTTCACCATCTCCGGCAGCTTCATCCTCCTGAGATGAAGAATGTAGTAAAATTTATCTGTCATCAGATCACAGGAACAGGAACAGGTCGGAATGTCTCCCAGTATATCTTCAACGACGTTGGGTATTTGCTGAGAAATTTCAGCTGCTGCACGAACACATTTATTTACGCGGTGAGTCAGTCCAAGTTCCGGGAGCAGGTGAAGAGCGCAGTGAAATATCCTTTCACCTCAGTGCGTCAGTTCATTAGTAAATCCGGCCCCCACCCATGAGTACCACCCAGGGACGGTCGTAGTGTCCTCAGTCCTGGCTCCAGATCCTCACTACTCACTGACCTCCGAGGTGTCAGTCCCCGGAGGGTTGCACCAGCTGCGGGACATGAGGATCGAAACAGCGATACCTGTCATATTTCCTCAAAGTTTTCATTTCCCTCCGCAGTGGTGACCGACCGGTGAAGACTCCACCCTGGGACCGATGGTCCCATCTCCCTCCACAGTGGGAACCATCATGTGGAAGCTCCTCCCTGGGACCAATGGTCCCATCTCCCTCCGCAGTAGGGTCCGTCAGGTGTTAGCTCCACCCTGGGACCAATTGTCCGATTTCCCTCCGCAGTGGGGACACGTCAGGAAGAAGTTCCTCGCTGAGACCAGCATGTTCCGATCCACCTCAGCACTGGGGATCAGTGTGGTGCAAACTCCGCCCTGGTACCAGTAATCCTGATCCACCTCCGCACAAGAAACCATCTGGTGTTACCTCCGCACCGTGACCAGCAGTTTCAAACAACCTCCGCAGTGTGGTCCGTCTGGTACAAACTTCCCCCGAGACAACTGTCTTATCTCCCTCACTGTGTTCCGTCTGATACAAACTTCCCCCGAGACCACTGTCTCATCTCCCTCAGTGTGGTCCGTTTGGTAATAACCTTCCCACGGGACCGGTTATCCGCTCTCTCTGCGGAGTGTGGTCCAACCCTTGGAATATCCCCCATCACGGCAGCTGCAACAGACATAAGGACAGACCCCACCGTCCCGACATTGATCCTGTTTCACCAATTTATTTCCATAGTTAATCGGTGCACACCCCTCCCCGCTCCCTCCCCCGACACGCCACACGTCCCATGTCCCTGGCGATGCCAGTCTCTCTGCTGAGCCTGTACAATAAATAAGTGGGTGGAGGTTCCTTATCTTGTGTCTGTTTGGTAGAAGTAGATGTAGCCCAGGTCCCGGGGCGGTTTTTCGGAGGCACAGACTTTCTGATCATTGTATATCACCCACCAGTGGTGAGAAGAGAAAGAGAGAGTGAGAGGAGGGCGAAAGAGGAAGGAGAGAGATGGGGAGAGATGGATATGTGGAGAGCAGAGGGAGGGTGTGACTGCGACAGGGAGAGATGTGTAGAGCAGGATGATAACTAGGGTTCAGTGACACAGAGAGGAACGGAGGGGAGTGGAGAGAGGGTGTGGGAGGGAACGCTGAGGGGTGTGGGTTGTCCGCACTCACCTCCCTTCATTCCTGATGTTACACACGTAGTGTCCACACATGGTCGATTTCCCCATCTAGCTGATGAAGGCGAAGAGCTGGTCCTCTGCAGGAGGAAACACGTATCAGTGGGATGGGACGGTCCGTTGATGCACAGGCAGGCGGTGTTGGGAGGGTTGTGTACACACTAGAGACCAGTACTCAGGATCACGGTCGGGAGGGGTGTGTACACATCATACACCACAACACAGAGGGCCGGTGGGAAGGGGTGTGTACGCACCAAACACGAGTACACAGGGTAATGGTGGGGCGAGTTGTTCACACACCAGACACCGGTGCACAAGGGGACGGTGGGGAGGGGTGTGTATACACCAGTACACAGGGGACGTTGGGGAGAGTTCTGTACGCACCAGACACCGGTACATAGGAGGACGGTGTGGAGGTGTGTTTACATACCAGACACCAGTACACAGGAAGAAGATGGGGAGGGGTGTGTACATACCAGACACCAGTACGGAGGAGGACGGTGGGGATGGGAAGGTGGGGAGGGGTGTTTACACACCAGCAACCGGTACAGAGGGGGACATTCGGGAGGAGTGTGTACGCACATGACAGCAGTACACAGGGGAATGATGTGGAGGGTTGTGTGCACAACAGACATCGGTACACAGGGGTGCAGTGGGGAGTGGTGTGTACACACCAGACACCAGGACACAGGGCACGGTTGGGAGCGGTGTGCACACCAGACACTTTTGCACAGGGGGACGGTGGGAAGGGTGTGTACACACCACGTATTAGGACACAGGGGACGTTGGGGAGGGGTGTGTATACAAACCAGACACCGGTACACAGTGGGACGGCGTGGTGGGGTGTGTACACACCAGACACCAGGACACAGGGAACGGTGCAGAGAGGTGTGTATGCGCCAGACGCCAGTACACAGGGGGACGGTGGGGAGGGGTGTGTACACACCAGACAAAAGTACACGGGGGTGGGGGTGGTTGCTGAAAGGATTTGTACACATCAGGCGTGAGCACACAGGGGTGGGGGCTGAGAGGGTCGTGTACACACTCAGACACATACAGAGGTGGCGTGGACGCCCTCAGCTACTCACTGCCCTGTCCGTCGCGGATCTTGGGTCCTGTGGGCGTGCTTTCAGAGTGTGGGAGGAGGGTTGCGGGGAGCGAGGGTTAACGGGGATCGAAGGGTCAAGGGGATCGAGGGGAAGGTGAGAGAGGGGTGAGGGGGTGAGAGGGGGAGGGGAGCAAGGGAGGAGTGGAGTGAGGGGGAGGTGTTGGGGGAGAGGTGCAAGATGTATAGGGTATGGGAGCGGAGAGGGGTAAGACGGTGAACGTATTGGATGGGCGAGGGTGGGTGAGGGGGCGAGCATGGGAGATGGGCGAGGGTGGTAGAGGGAGGAGGGGGTAGAGGTGCGAGAGGGGAGGGGGAAAGGGTGGGAGACGGCCGATGGGTGAGATTGGCGAGGGGCGAGGGGGGCAGACGGGGAATTGGCGCGAGGGGAAAGAGGGGCGAGGGGAGATGGGCGAGGGTGAGAGGTGAGAGGGTGCGAGTGGGGGAAGGTGGGAGAGGGGGCGAGGGGCGAGTTGCGGGGGAGCGGGACGAAGGGCGGGAAGGGTAAGGGTGGGGGTATGAGGAAGCTAGGTGAGAGGGGACGTGAAAGTGGGGATGAGGGTAGAGAGGAGTTGGCGTGGGAGTTTGGGGTCAAGAGATCTGTGTTCGAGCGGCAGCAACCTCGGGATGGGGAAAATGCAGGGACTGCAGGCACCTCGGGACGGGGGCAGTGCAAGTGTTAACCCGATTTCTAAATTCCCCTTCTGTCTGTTGGAAGATCACACAGTGCCACAGTTTACTTCAAACGCGTTTCTTTAGCAATATATTGCTAAGGAGAAATCTTTTTACTCTATCGTGGAGCCTGCTGCGGAGTTCTCCGAAGTACACAGAAGTAAGCAGTTATTTATACAAATATTGCTACGCACACTTTAATTAGCAAGGCTCCACAGTTCTGGGTTGAGCAGAAAATGGACAAAGGGCGACTGCAGATGGACAAAGAGCATCCTCACACCCCGGGTTCAGCTAATCGTTTTGCAATCTGGTGAGACAAAGGCAGGTATCACCTTCACTGTTTGAGACAGCCATACTATTTCCCGTTAAGATTGACTATCATCTCCATAGTCAAAGACAATTAAGTTCCAGACACAGCAATTACCACACAGCACCCAGCCCAGGAAAGCAGTGTTGTGGCTGTTCTGGCCTGAATGATAGTTTTCAAATCAGTATTTCGTGCAGCCATAATTTTCATCCGTCTTAAGGTATGAATACAGTTATAGTTTATTAATCCTATACCTCCTCACTCCCCCCTTTTATCATATCATGATAACCTAGATGGGTGCTTAGAACGGGGTCGATATTTTATCAATAAGGACCTTGCAACAATTATTCAAGTATTTCGGCACCACACAGCATATTATTATAATAACCATAGCTTATTGCTCCATGCAGCAGGTATGATGCACTGACCCTCCCATCAGCCACCCCAACCAACCCTTCCCTCCTGCAAGTCACTGCCCAAAGTTATCCTCTTGTTTCTGAATCTCCGGAATGGTATGAGAAATATTGTAGGCCTCATCCCTAACATTGGTGACACATTAATCCCCTATTATGGCACATACTCCCCCTTCCGGAGCTAACAGGTAGTCAAAAGCGTACCGGGTCTGTTGGGCAGAAAGTCGAAGTTCCACCATTTCCTGGTTCACTGCCTCGAGGTCCTTGATGGTGCTGTTTCCAAGCACGTTCATTCCGCAGACGAGGTAGTTCCGATTATTTGCGGCCGTGGTCCCTGCCGAACCCCCTTGAGAGATAGCACTCAGAAACGCATAGCCTAACGATGATCCCACTACCACAGGATCTCTCCATTCTTCTCAGAATTCCTTACCTACTGAACGTGCTGCAAGTCTTCGTCGGATATGAGGCTTCTGGGGGCAGGGGACCGTGACTGGCCCATGGCTCCTATTGCGAACCAGGCTGGCAGAGTGGGGTTGGCGGTGATATAGGTACCACTGAAAAGGAGCACATACCCTTCCTTGGCCCGGTAACAGGTTATATTGTCCGTTTACTGTGGACTAGGCATCTGAGAATAACAATTGATCCCAGCAACTCTCCTCCCATGAATTCTCAAATAACTTTCCCTGGTTAGCCATTCCAAAGAGACATTTGACACTTTCACATGGGTACCGTAGCCTTCCTTACAAACCCCTCGCTCCCCTGATAGTAGTTCAACACACCTAGTGTTGGCGCACACACACCTGAACCATCCTCCCCTTAATGTACACTTTCTCTCTCTACAAGTGGCCGTGGCACATGATAGCGGGTGCCGTACTATCGCTAGCCCACAACCCCATCCCTTACCGTTGAAGCAGTGGGGGAAGGACTGGTGGCTAGTTGTGCTGCTTAGCTCTCTGTGGTTCCCGTCTGCCCAATTCACTTTGTTTTCGAGTATTCATAACTTAAGATAGCCCTGGGGCTCCAGCTTGGTGTGGCTACAAAAAGACCTTCTACTGATTCTGCCAAGGGGTAGCAAACGGTGCGATTGCCATGCAGTTGTATATGGGCTTTGTAAAATAAATTGTCCTGTAATGCCCACAAACGAGTACCGGTAATAATGAAGAGTCCAAGTTTAAGAAGCATCATTTTCCTTCTGGTGGCCATTGTTTACAGTCATTGAGATGAATCCAGCGTTCCTGGCCCTGTAATTTCACCACTGTAGGGGTATCCAGTAGTATCTAGAGGGGCCTTTCCACCGAGGTTCCAGATTAGGTCATTCCCAGTCCCGTATCAGCATCGACTTTCCAAGGTTAGGCAACTCCGCGTCCTTTCCCTCCTGCTGCGTAAAGGCGATAATTGCCTGTGAATGAAGGAACTTCAAAGAGGTCGTAAGTTGCCTGAAATATCTTTGAAGTTCATTCCCCATAATATTAAGGTCGACCTGGGTGAGGAGCTGGGTGACAGCATCCCGAGGGGTTCTTCCCGGGCGCCCATAGACGATTTCGGCAGCCCGATAGACGACACCCCGGTGGCCGAGTCGGGAGTAATTCTCATGTGGTATAAAGCTAATGGGAGAACCTTCAGCCAATTTAGACCTGTCTTCTGACACTAATTTATTCTTCAGGGTGCGTTGGCTCCTTCTACTATACCCGCTGCTGAGGGTGGTAGGTGCAGTGGAATTGTTGTTCGATATGCAGTGTTTCGCACAACTCCTTATTTATTTTCCCTACGAAATGGGGACCATTGTCTGAACTAATCTGTCGAGGTACCCCAAAACCTGGTGTTATCACTGTAAGCAATAATTTCACCACTCTTGAGACCTTATTGTTAGTGGTAGGAAAAGCTTCAATCCATCTACTAAATACGTCAACAATAATGAGACATTGGTTATAGCAATGTACCCGCGGTAATTCAATAAAATCGAGTTGTATACAGTCAAGGTGTCCCCCTGGCAAGGGGGTTCTGCCTTCCGCACACTTCACCCCTTTCCCAGCATTGGTTTGTTGGCATATTAAACATAATTATATTTTTCCTTGTGCTGCTTCCTCCAATCTGGGGTGGCACCAGGTACATAGTAAAATGTTACTCATTCCCCCTTGCAAAGGTGGGTGTCAGAATACAGGCAGTCAATAAGCATTGGTAACAAAGAATCAGATATACATACTTGACCGACTGGAGTGACCCAGAGGCCATGTGGCGCAGAGTGCGTACACCCGTGCGCCTTCCGTACTTGTTTTTCTGAGTCAGGGGCTTCCCCCCGTAAGTGCTGCACAGTTACCATGTCTAGGGTGCCCTGCGTTGCTATTGTCGGTTTATAAACAACCGTCTGTTTTTCCGCAGTCGAAACGATATTAGTCCCACAGTGTGCTGCCAATTTTGCCTCTGCGTCTGCCCTGTTATTGCGCTGTGTTATTAGGGAGGCGTCTGAGAGGTGAGCTGTACATTTGATGATGGCCAATTTATTAGGGAGGAGGATAACGTGGAGGAGGTTCTTCCCGTAAGCCACATTCTGTATGGGGCTGCCTTTAGACGTCAGAAATCCTCTGTGCGCCCAAAGTTGACCAAAATCACGGGCGACTCCAAAAGCATAGTGGATCAGTAAAGATATTAGCTACTTTGTCCTTGACTAAAACACAGGCCCTGGTAAGGGCGAAAAGTTCTGCCTTTTGGAAAGAGTCTGGGGGCTGAAAAGACGCAGACTCAGCAACGTGGGTGTAATCTACTATAGCGTAACCGCAAAGGCGCATTCCCTGATCCGAGACGGAGGAACTGCCGTCGACATACAGGTTTAAGTCTGCTGGCTGGAAGACTTTATCTGAAAGGTCCGGACAGGGTGTAGTCAAAAAGTGGTTACGCAGTAAACAGTCATATGGTGGGTCTTCAAGATCCTTAGGTGAGGTCTCTAGGAAGGTGGCAGTGTTAATGGTGCTACAGTATGCAAAGGAGAGGAGCCGGTTATTCAGGAGCGCTATTTCATATCGGTTTTAGCGGGCCTGGGTAAGGTGTTGGGTCTGATGGGAGGTCAGGAGTGCCGTTACGGTATGGGAAGAATAAACAACCACGGACCGTTGCAGGGTTATATTGGAGGCTGCTGTTACGAGGGAATAGATTGCTGGAAGGATCAGAGAACACGGTGGAAGTCCCCGAGCAACCGAGTCCAGCCGAGTAGAGTAATATGCCACTGGTCTTTTTCTGTCCCCATTGGCTTGAGTAATATCGGCGATGGCGCAGTCCTCCAGAACATACACGAAAAGCTGGAATGGGCGATCATATAGGGATCGTCCCAGGGCTGGGGCGCTGGCAAGGGCCTGTTTGAGCTTATAAAAGGCCTCCTTTTGTTCCTCCGAAGTTCAAAAGGTCCCACGGGCTGGCCTGAAGCCAGGGGTGTGAGGTGCTCAGTAAGGAGGGCCAAGTTAGGTAGCCACTGCCTGCAGAAATTTACTAAACCCAGGGAGGGGCGCATACCCTTCGGGGTAGTGGGCGGTGGGGTAGCAATGCTGGGAGCAATACGTTCAGGGGTGAGCTGCCGCTCAGTGGCGATTAAAAGGGTGCCCAGAAATTTTACCTGGGGCTGGGTTCCTTTTACTTTCTGTGGAGGTATCACGTATCCCCAGGAGAGGAGTGCGTTAAGTAACCTGTTGGTGTCGGCCATGTTGGCGGGCTCCGAGGTACTGGCTAATAAAAGGTCATCGACATACTGGACAACAGTGGATTCGTCAGAAAGTTGTAACTCTTGGAGTTGTTTATGCAAAGCCTGGGAGAAAATTGTCGGGGAGTGTGTAAAACCTTGTAGGAGACGCGTCCAGGAGTATTGCCGACCTTGGAAGGTGAAAGCAAACAGATACTGCGATTCGGGGGATAAGGGAATTGCAAAAAAATGCTTGCTGGAGATCTATGACTGTAAAAGTACAGGAGTTGGCCGGGAAGTTACTGAGGATGATAGCGGGGTTCGGGACCACGGGACGCAGTAGCTCCACTATATCATTGACCTTACGCTATCTTGTACCATGCGCCTGGTACATCTGAATTGTCCCAATGACATAATACATAAAATCATCCGGGTTGGTTTTACGGTTGGGCGCCTGACTCGTGATTAGGCACGTCGCCTGAGGTTTCCAAGGGGTGTAAATTTGGATCGTGGGATTAGCGGGCGCTCTGTCTGGATTGGTATTGGGGACACTCCTATTGGGGAGCTATCTTTTAGTCTTAATTTGCTTTCCCTTATTCGGCATAGGTGATGGGTCGGGACCTTTAGGGTTGCCATTATTAGTGGTAGGATCGGAGTCGTAATCATTGTCAGTCTGTCCCCTACCAAATGTTTCCACCGTATGTCTGCGGCTTTCGAACCGTTCGGAGGCGCCCTCTCTCCGTCTGAGCTGACTTATGGTTCGGCACTGACAGGGTCAAGGGACTGTTCTTGTGACGGAACTTGGCTGGCAGTATTGGTTTGCGGACTAGCCACATTATATGGGGGCGGCAGTGAAGTTGAGGGGTAGATAGGGGCTGTGGGTCGAACCCTCCGATCCTCCTCACTCTTGTCCGTATCGATATTTTGGAACAACAGTGGCACACCAGACATGTCGGAAGGTACCTTCACTTTCCCCTTGCTGTTGTTCATTTTATTTCTATTTCTATGTTTTTCCTCATTCTTCTGATCCATCCCTTCCCTCTCCCTTCTGCTTCTCTCCGCATCGTGGTCTCCGCACTGAGACCTCAGAATTTACCAACTCTTGGGATTTCCTTTCTCATCCAATACACTAATCTCTCTTCTATGTGCATTATGTTCCCAACTATTCTGTTTAGATCTATTTGTTAGGTCTTCGGCCGTTTTTCTCCAAGTAGACATTAATATTTGCCATGTTCCCTCAGTATTGCTTTCCCAAATCTCCTTTTCTGCCTTTTGGCACTTATCTAAATCTCAGGTTGCCCCCAATATCCATATTTCATTTCCCAATTTTTTTATTGAGGCATGCCGATAACTTGCTGAAGTCATACTAATTTTTCGGATCGTCTTTACATTGTTCAGATACTGGGGTATTGGACCCAGACTTATAGACAGTTTGTCCCATTTTCTCTTACTTTCTCTCTCCTTTTTTTTTCTTTAACCTAACGGTACAGATCGCTGCGATTATCTTATGATGGGTCTCTTTCCTTCACCCACTTCAGGTTCCTGACTCTCCCGTGGGGGATTTACCCTCTTAAGAACCGGTCTAAGGCAGGCTGGTAGTACCGGAGTACCGATCTCAATACTTAGAGCTCTAAACTTTAAAATTCACGACCTTAAACTAACCCTGACTGGGGACTTGAACCCCAAACCTTAAATTTACCCTTGACGTTAACAGGGGCGTCCAAGCCCAAACATACAAAACTTACACAAGGCAAACCACAAATTAACCTCTAATAACCTTGACTTTAACCCCGGTTCTCTTACCTGTGGCACTCATTCTGGTTCGTGAGGATTCTGTCAGAGGATTTTCGATAAGCGAAGGGATCGGTCAGGAGTCCGGCTGCCCGAGAGGCATCAAGGTGAAGTTTACCTTGTGGGCCTTTCCGTCTCAGATAGCCCTTGACCCTGTCGATCGCTCACGCCGCTTCCGAAAACTTGTCCTGGACTCCTGACTGGCTGGCCAAATTGTTAACCCGATTTTGAAGTTCCCCTTCTGCTGTTGGAAGATCACACAGTGACACAGTTTACTTCAAACTCGTTTACTTCGCTTTATATTGCTCGAGAGAGATCTCTTTACTCTATCGTGGAGGCTGCTGCGGATTTCTCTGAAGTACAAAGGAGTAAGAAGTTATTTATACAAACATTTCCACCCGCACTTTAATTAGAAAGGCTCCACAGTTCTGGGTTGAGCAGAAAATGGACAAAGGGCTACTGCAGATGGACAAAGAGCAGACTCACAGCCCAGGTTCAGCTAATCGTTTTGCAATCGGGTGAGACAAAGACAGGTATCACCTTCACTCTTTGAGACAGCCTTCCCATTTTCAGTTCAGATTGACTATCATCTCCATATTCAAACATAATGGGAATCCAATTAAGTTCCAGACACAGCAATTACCACACAGCACCCAGCCCAGGAAAGCAGTGGTGTGGCTGTTCTGGCCTGAAGGACAGTTTTTAAATCAGTATTTCGAGCAACCATAATTCTCATCCGTCTTAAGATATGAATACAGTTATAGTTTATTAATCTTACACATCCTCACAGGGACCGCAGTCACCTCAAGGCATCCCCTGTACCGCCCACCACACCCCATCCCACGGGCCGGGCCGGGCCTTCAGGGCGCGCAGGGACTGGTCCCGGGAGAAGCCCATGGAGCAGATGGTCGACAGGCTCTCTTCTGAGGGAGGGTCGGGGCCGGTCACAGCTGATCCAGGACGGCCGGATGCCGGCAACACCAGCGGCTGAGTAAGATCTGCAGGAGGAGGCATTAGAGAGGGTGTCGATGTGTGCAGGCGGGTGCGCGCGTATCTCTGCCATTGCGCGAGTGCGTGCCTGTCAATGCGGGTCACGTGTGTGAGTGTGTGCGCGCAGTGGAAGGAGGGAGGGAGCCCTCACTACCCCCACGATGGTCAAGGTGAGGAACAGGGGCGGGTGAAGACAGAAGAGCCACTAACATGTCGGAGAGGGGAAGCGGGCAGAGGAGAAGGAGTTGTCATCCTTGGTGCCACAGAAGCCAAACCTACCTTTAGGCTCGTCGCGGATGACCAGTGGAGGGGGGCGATTTCGGCAGCTCCTCCTCGCCCTCCTGCAGCCCGCTGCCCCGCATGTGGCTGATGTCCAGCTCCTCGGGCATCTCGATCGACACGTCTGCAAGGACAGAGAGACAGTGAGAGGAGGAGGTGGTGGAGAGAGAGGGGTGAGAGAGAGGGGGAAGTTGGGAAGGGAAAGGGGTGAGAGAGAGGGGCAGGTTGGTGGGAGGGGGCGGAGTAGGGAAGGCTGAGGTGGAGGGAGGGTCGGTGGAGTGGGAGGAGGGAGATGGAGAGGAGGAGGTGGAGGCGAGGTGGAGGCAAGTGCACCCTTCAAAACCTGTTCCCTACTTTACCACCCAGCACCTCTCAACGGTGAATACTAGCAGAGGTCTCCAGAGCAGCGGTCAGTGCTGCAACAGGGCAGTTACGGTGGGATCAAAAGGGGAGGTGTGGAGAGAGAGGACTGACCAGATACACACTAACAGTTCCACTCTGCTTATCACATACTCCGGCTCCTGACCCACGGGACGCTTGGTTGTCGGACAGAGGGAGTCTCATCCCCTGCGCTCACCTTTGTTGACTGCAGCCTCCAGCGGAACAGGCAGCTGCATGATGTAGTCAACCCGCTGGGTGTACTTCACATTGCCGGACACCAGGCAATTGATCCGCTCCTCCACCAGGAAGTGAAAGGCCATGTTGGGGTTCTCCTAGGTCCTGCAGCTCCTCTGGATACAGGACAGGGTTAGCAGGAGACACGTTGGATATGCAGAGGACGGAGTTCCCCAGGAACTGATCACCCCGGGGACAGGGTTGCTATCGGTTTATTCGTGTCAGATGCGTTGATATGCAGTGAAACGTTTTTGTTTTGCGTGCCATCCACGCAAATCACGCGATCCGTAATTACACTGAGCTGGGGTAAGCGGCCTCACGGGTAGACAGGGTGGGGAGGAAGGAGTCGGCACGCTGGCATTCATCAGTCAGGGCACCGAGTACAGGAGTCGAGAAGTCATGGTGTAATTGCTGAGACCCCACTTGGGAGAATTGTGTTCAGTTTTGGTCGCGTGTTGTAGGAAAGATGTTATTAAACTAAAGAGTGGAGAGGGAGATTTGGGAGGATGTTGCCTGGACTCGAGGGATTGAGTTATAGGAGAAGGTTTAGCATGTTGGGACTTTATTACTTAGACTGTAGGAGGCTGAGGGGTGACATTATAGAGGTGTATAAAACCATGAGGGGCACAGATAGGATGAATGCTCTACGTCTTTTTCCCAGGGTTGGGGAATCACGAACTAGAGGGCACAGGTTTAAGGTGAGAGGGGAGAGTTTTAAAGGAGGCATGAGGGGCAACTTCTTCACCCAGAGGGTGGTCCGTACGTCAACAAGCTGCCAGAGGAAGCGGTTGAGGCTATTACATTAACAGCATTTACAAGACACTTGGACAGGTCTGTAGATAGGAAATGTTTAGAGGGATAGGGACCAAACGGGGGCAAATGGGACTGGCTCAGATGGGAATATTGTTCGGCACGGACCGGTTGGGCCGAAGGGTCTGGTTCCGTGCTGTGTGTGACCCCAAGGCAGATCAATCCCGAATTCCCTGTGGGCGGACCAATGTGCGATGGAGACTCACTCTCCAGGTCCCAAGGGGCTCGTTGCTCAGCTCAGCTCTTCAGCACAGCAGCAGAGACTGTCCAAGGTTCAAGATGTTTGTTGTTTAATAAGTTAAAACTTTTAACCAGTGTTCTTTGCTCACCGCCTTGACCCAATCAAGAGAAAAGAAAGGGTCCACACTCGCCTAATTTAGCACTGGCCTGAGGAATGTAGTTTAGAAATATCACATACCGATTATGCCAACTGGTGTAAAAACAGTCTCAGTGTTAGAAGGCAGTCAGGGTACGGGAGGGATGACAGAGAGAAGGCGTTACAGAAGGAAGACTTAGAATTCATTCCTCAGGAACGGACGACATACTCCTCTGCAACTTGTTGCTTTGACTTTTCAGCTTGTAAGAATTGTGTTTGGAAATCCTTTCTCATTTACAACTTTTTGCTAAGAATTGTTCACTAGAATCAAACGCGTCCCACAAAATAAACTGTGTTTAGACTGCTTCGGTAGATGGATATATCTCCTTCTTGGTTGGGACGATGGATTCACCGCTCGAAATAGTGATTATTGACAGCTAGGCCATTGCAAAGAGTCTAAAGTAGTGAAGTAAACTCGTCCTTGAAGTGTAGGTTGACAGAGTATAATCTCCCCATAATGAGGGTATTGGTGGATACTTATACCAGATGGGGCTTAAAGTCTAACTGAAGTTTAGAGCTCTCGCACTGTACACCCAATATCATCACAAATGCTGGCTCTGAAATGGGTCGTGGGTGGGTGACTTACATAAGAAATAGGAGCAGGAGGAGGCCATCCGGCCTTTCTAGCCTGCGCCGCCATTCAATAACATAATGGCTGAACTGGCCATGGCCTCAGATCTACCGACCTGCCTTTTCCCCATCAAACTTCATTCCCCTACCAGTCAGTACCAGGTAGGACTTGTCCTCAATGAATACTTTGCTTCATTGTTCACCAGTGAGAGAGACCTTGACGTTTGTGAGGATGGCGCACAACATGCGCTAGTTCATGTCGACGTGAGGAAAGGGGATCTGCTGGAACTATTGAAAAACAGTAGGATAGATAAGTCACCAGGGCCGGACGGGATATATCCAAGGTCATTACGGGAAGTTCGGGATGTGATTACTGCGCCTTTGGCGACGATCGTTTCGTCCGACTGGTTACAGGAGTAGAGCCAAATGATCGGAGGGTGGCAAATGTTGTTCCTTTCTTCAAGAAAGGGAGTAGGGAAAACCCTAGAAATTACAGACCACTGAGTATTAACTTCAGTGGTGAGCAAAGTACTGTAGAATATTCTTAGAGACAGTATTAATGGGCATTTGGAGAAGCATAGGCAGATTAGAGACAGTCAGCGTGGCTTTGTGAGAGCCTGAGGGTTAGAGTTTCCATAAGTTTTAAGTTTCCCCATGAAAGGCTCATTCAGAAAGTCACGACGCACGGGATCCAGGGAAACTTGGCTGTGTGGATTCAGAATTGGCTTCCCATAGAAAGAGTGGTGTAAGATGGAGCATATTCTGCCTGGAGGTCTGTGAAGAGTGGTGTTCTGCAGGGAACTGTTTTGGGACCGTTGCTCTTTGTGATTTTTATAAAGTACTTGGATGAGGATGTGGAAGGCTGGTTTAGTAAGTTTGCAGAGAACATGAAGGATGTACCCCAGGCTACTGAGGGAAGCGATGGAGGAGTTTACGGAGCAGTAGCGATGATCTTTACATCATCAGTGGGGACGGGAGAGGTTGCGGAGGATTGGAGGGTTGCGGATTTCGTTCCCTTAGTCAAAAAGAGGAGTAGAGATAGCCAAGGGATTCTAAACCAGTGAGTCTTACTTCGGTGGCTGGTAATTTGCTGAAGAAGATCCTGAGAGGCAGGATTTATGAACATTTGGAGAGGCATAATATGATTCGAAATAGTCAGCATGGCTTTGTCCATGACAGGTCCTGCTTTACGAGCCTGATTGAATTTTTTGAGGATGTGACTAAACACATTGATGAAGTGAGAGCAATAGATGTAGTTTATATGGATTTCAGAAAGGCATTTGATAAGGCCTCCCATGCAAGGCTTATGCAGAAAGTAAGGAGGCCTGGGAACCAAGGGGACATTGCTTTGTGGATCCAGAACTGGCTGGCCCACAGAAGGTAAAGAGTGTTTGTTGACCGGTCATATTCTCCATGGAGATCTGTGGCCAGTGGTGGACCTTTGGGATCAGTTCCTGTACCCTTACTCTTTGTGATTTTTATAAACGACCGGGATGAGGAAGTGGAGGGACGGCTTAATACGTTTGCTGATGAAACAATGATGGAGGTGTGGTGGATCGTGTGGAGGGCTGTCAGAGGTAACAGCGGGACAGAGCTATGATGCAAAACTTGGCTGAGAAGTGGCAGATGCAGTTGAACCCAAATAAGTGTGAAATGGTTCGTTATGGTCGATCAAATATGATGGCAGAATATAGAATTAATGGCAAGAACACTTGGCAGTGTGAAGGATCAGAGCGATCTTGGGGTCAGAGTCCAGAAGACGCTCAAATCGGCTGCACAGGTTAAGTCTGTGATTAAAAAGGCATACGTACACTGTCCTTCATCAATGGCGCAATCGAATTTAGGAGACGAGAGGTAATGTTGCAGCTATATAAGACCCTGGTCAGACCGCTATTGAAGTATTGTGCGCAATTCTGGTCGCCTCACGGCAGGAAGGATGTAGAAGCCACAGAGAGGGTGCAGAGGAGATTTACAAGAATGTTTCCTGGATAGGGAAGCATGCCTTATGAAAGCAGGTTGAGTGAACTCGGCCATTTATCCTTTGAGCGATGGAGGGTGAGGGGTGGCCTGATAGACGTACATAAGTTAACGAGAAACATTGATCATGTGGGTTGTCAGAGGCTTTCTCCCTGGGCTGAAATGGTTGCCAAAGGAGGGCACAGGTTTAAGGTGCTGCGGAGCAGGTACAGAGTGGATATCGGGGTCAGTTTTTTAGTCAGAAAGTGGTGAGTGCATGGAATGGGTTACCGGCAACGCAGGTGGATGCGGATACGATAGGGTCCTTTAGGAGTCTTTTGAATAGGTACATGGAACTGAGATAATTAGAGGACTACGGGTAGGCCAAGTAATTTCTAAGGTAGGGACATGTTCGGCGCAGCTGTGTGGGCCGAAGGGAGTGAGATGTGCTGTAAGTTTTCTATATTCTCTATTCTAAATCGGGAGTGGGGGAGTACGACGGGCAGCGCGGAGAGCTGTGCGGGAAAGGGAGTGGTGGGTGAGTCAGGAAGGAGACGGTGCCAGGGAGAGACAGTGCGCGGAGTCGGGGGGAGGATGAGTGTTGGAGGGAGAGGATGGGTAGTCGGGGGAAGAGGACAGTGGGAGAGCGCCCGGGGACGTGAGGGTGTGTGAGTCCAGGGTCGAGGGAGAAAGGGTACGGGGGTCGGGGTGATGGAGTCCGGCGGTGAGGGGGAGCGAGTCCGGGATTGGGGACAGAGAGTCAGTGGGTCAGGGAGAGAGAGACCGGGGATCGGGGGGTGGAGAGTCCGGGAGTAAGGGGACTAGGTCCGGGAGTGAGTGAGTCCCGCGGAAATCTCCGCCTCTGCTCTAGAGAAGAGTGGCTTTTCACCTAACCAGGGGACAATCTATGAATCTCCTCCACTTTTGTCTCCCTTCAGCCTCCAGGTGAGAAGCACCCTGGTTCACGGGACCATGGACAGTGATCACACCCTTCCTGCAGTCCGCTCCCTCGACCACACAAGGAGACAGAAAACAAGAACCTCGGGCCATTTGGACAAGGGTAAGGGCTGAGTCTCCCCCAGAACTACCCTGCCTTTACCTGCCTCTCCTGCTCTCACACCGCCCTGTCCATGACCATGAGCCAAATCAGAACTCACCTCAGGGGCGCGAATTCCTCCCGATTTTCAAGTAACAGAAATCTCCACTCTCTGTTGTCTCGAAGTGACAAAGAATGTTCATGCTAAAGAGCACAGAAAGAGACCCTTCTGTACATGTTGTCCATGCAGCCCATCGTGCCTGTACTGATCACGTTCAGCAGCCTTCCCTGGCATGGCGTTGGAAGTGCTTGTCCACGTGTTTCTTACATGTTGTCAGAGCACCTGCCTCCGCCCCTTCCTCCGGCATTGCGTTCCACATTGCAGGTAGCCTCTGGGCGATAACACATCTTCCACAGATCCTCTCCAAACCTCTCCCAACTCACCTTAAACAGACGTGCTCTGGTCTTATACTCATCTGCTGTGATGAGCAGTTTCTCACCATCTACTCGATAGTATAAACACCACAGCTGGTACAAACTGATGGCTTCTTCTTGTTTCAGGCATTTTATCACTGAAGCGGACCACGCCTTCTTACGGCAAGTCCTCGACAGTAGTTAGACATGGGCTGATAAATGATGACCAACATGCAACAAATCCACTACCAGACTGTGACCATCGCCAACGAGAGGGAGTCCAACAGCCTCTCGTTGACAATCAGTTGGATGACCAAAGTGAAATCATCCGCCACCAGAAAGCTCGGCATCACCTTGTTGGGAACTCAGAGAGTCCGGCGGCAAAATCAGTGTGGCTCTAACACCAGGTCAGAGACTGGATGTCCCGACAACTCAAACTCTTCCCACTGCGAGCCGTTAGTCTGGAAAGCGGTTGAATACTTGCCGATTGTCTGCATGAGTGCAGCTCCATAAACACTCAGGAAGATTGGCACCAACTGCTTCGACTGTGACTGAGCCACACGGAGACTTGAATTGGTAGATGTGAAGTGTTCTTTATTCGTCACGACAAGCAGGCGACTTGATCGAAGTACAGAACACCAATGAGAGTCAGATTTATCCAAATAGACTCTTTTTGTTCCAAGATTGGACCAGTTTAATGTGGCGCCATAGTCGGCACAGTCGTTGTGGGCCGAAGGGTGTGTTCCTATGCTTTACGTTTCTCTCCTTTATTCAGGTGTAAGACAAACATAAGGTGGCAACGTTCATTTGCTCGGAGTGGCCTTTCCTCCTCAATGGTGATGAAGGCAGATATTTGACCCAGGACAAAGTGAGGTACATTTCATTTAAAGAAGGTGTCGTTGGTTACTGCTATCCCAGGAGTGACACACGAGATTACAGGTAGATGAGCCGCGATCAAACTGAGTGGAGAATCAGAGTAGAGGGGGCGTTTTTAATCTCAGACCATCTTTTCAACCCATTACTCAACCTGTGGTCAATGGTCGCAGAGACCGTCTTGAAACCTGGTAGGCTAATGCCCTGAGAGGGCCCCAGGCATTTGGTATTTTCTTGCTGAATGTAGCAAATAGGAGGGAATCAGCCACACAACATGAGGTGCACAGTTGGGTCTGATGGTTTTTGAAACAATATCCCCTTTGCTGGATCAATGCCGTTCCCAATTCACATCCTTCGGTACCGTCAACAATTTCCATACATTGCAATTTCTCAATTGATTCACTGAATTGGCGGCACGGTGGTGTAGTGGTTAGCATAACGCTATTACAGCGCCAGTGACCCGAGTTCAATAGCGGCCGCTGTCTGTAAGGAGCTTTGACGTTCTTCCCATGTCTGCGTGGGTTTCCTCAGGGTGCTCCGGTTTCCTCCCATATACCAAAGGCGTACAGGTTCGGAGCTGAGGCCATGCGATATGGGCGCCGGAGGATTGGCGACACGTGCAGGCCGCCCCCAGAACATTCTCAGTGACTCAAAAAAAAGGATTTCACAGTGTGTTTCAATGTACATGTGACTAATTAACATGTGATAAATGTATCTTTAATCACAACCTGTCATAGAGGACATTTCATTTGACTGACGTAATTCATTTGTCAATAATGTAAACATCTACATTTTAAACTCTGTTGAAATCTCCCAGTCCCCGTGGAGATCGCGAAATGGTATAAAAGCCCTGGAGTGCTGTGTCTCCACATTCCATTCCAAGAGATTACTTGCCGCACACAGGGACTCATCGCTGGGCAGAGAAAATGCTACTAAGGTACTACAGTGTGGAGAAAATATTGTACGTGATCATTGCCGTCATTGGACTTCCTGGTAAGTGAGCAGAGTGATTCACGTTTTGTATCTCCGTGTGTTAACCTGTGTACACCTGCTTATGTGCATGTTATTGATGATCCTTGTACAAAAATACATCAATGATGTCGATCCTGTCAATCGAATATTCGAATTCTTTTCATTTTCTGACGACCGGAACGAAACGTCTTTTTGATCCAACTCACGGGATTCACTCGACTATAGTTCTTGCACTTTGCCCAGAGTTGTCCCAGTGCTCTGGACAGGCAGGTCTCCGGGAAGGTGTGACTGGGAGGGTTTCACATTGTGAAGTTCACTGTTACTGAGTTATTGATCAGAGTGAACACATGATCCCGTGGACACACCTCACGGTGGAGTCCGTCACGGTCGGATCCCACTGTCTCTTCGTCAATTATTCGGCCCCATCACCTCAACAAGTGTCCACGGATCTACAGGAGTCCCATTGTCGAACTGAACTCACTGTGGAATTAATCCATTAACGGAGACACTCTGCTGCCGGCCACTCAGTTGCCACTGCCTTCTTTCTGAAACCTTCCTCTGTCCCATCAGATGCTCAGTTTCCAGAACGTGGTGAGACACGGCTGGATGTGGTTAGATCTGTGAATTCGGCTCCATCAGAGACTGTAACCAGGATGAATTATTTGAACGGTCATTCCACCTCTTGTAGTGGATGGCAGCTCCTTTCCTCCCCGCCGTTTACCCCACCCTTTACCTTATCACCTCACCACTGAAGCACTCAGGTTGGACACGGCTGAGTCCGTGTCTGATGTTGGCAGGTTTTCAGCCACGCACCGACTCCCAACACTCGCGATCTTCAGCTGAAACCAGAGGCTGTGTTCAGACCCAGAGAATGCTTTCGGTAATGGCCAGTGTCAGCTCTCTTCTCTTTCTCCAGTCAATTTACTGGCGATTGTGATCCTGTCCCGGGGAAAGTGCGGCCTCTCCACCTGCACCACTCGCTACCTGGTGGCCATGGCAGCGGCGGATCTACTGACCATCGTCACTCACGTCATTTTGTATCAGATCAAATATCATTACTTTCCGGTGAGCTTTTTGGACATCACCCCTGTGTGTAGCGCTTATCGTGCACTGGGTCATACAGCGTCCGACTCTTCTGTCTGGTTCACCGTCACTTTCACCTTTGATCGATTTGTCGCCATTTGTTGCCAGAAGCTGAAAACAAAATATTGCACCGGGAAAACTGCGTCTACGGTTCTGACAACAACCGGCTTTCTGCTGTGTCTGAAAAATGTTCCCCGCTACTTCACAGAGGAGCCCAGAGAGATAATAGATAACGTACCGTGGTTCTGTTTACCAATGGACAGCTATTACACTGACCCCGGGTGGGTAGCATATGACTGGTTCGACACTATTTTAACTCCGCTGCTCCCTTTCGCTCTAATTCTGCTGCTCAACGCTCTGACAGTCCGGCACATCTTAGTGGTCAGTCGGATCCGCGAGGAGCTGAGGGGTCAGAGCAAGGGCGAGAACTGCAGTGACCCGGAGATGCAGAGCAGGAGGAGGTCTATGGTTTTACTCTTCACCGTCTCCGGGAGCTTCATCCTCCTGTGGCTGACGAATGTTGTAGAATTCGTCTGTCATCAGATCACAGGAAAAGGAACAGGTATCAGTGTCTCCCAGCTGATCTTCAACTGTGTTGGGTATTTGCTGAGGAATTTCAGCTGCTGCACGAACACATTTATTTACGCGGTGACTCAGTCCATGTTCAGGGAGCAGGTGAAGAGCGCGGTGAAATATCCGGTCACCTCAGTGCTTCAGTTCATTCGTAAAGCCGCTCCCAACCCATGAGCACAACCCAGGGGCGGTCGCAGTGCCCTCAGCCCTTGTTCCAGATCCTCACTCACCGCTTGATCTCCCAGGTGTCAGTCCAGTGCGGGTGTCCCAGCTCTGGCACAGCAGGACCATCACAGCGATACCTGTCATATTTCCCCAATGTTTCTGTCTCCCTCCGCAGTGGGGACTGTCCGGTGCAGGCTCACTCTGGGACCGAAGGTCCTTTCTCCCTCCGCAGTGGGGATCGTCAGGTGTCAGCTCCACCCTGCGAATAATGAGCCAAACTCCCTCCGCAGTGCGGACACGTCAATAGAAGTTCCTCCTTAGGACCAAAATGTCCCTATCCGCCTCCGCAGTGGGGATCGGTGCAGTGCAAACTCCGACCTGGTTCCAGTAATCCTGATCCACCTCGGCGCTGGGGACAATCCAATGTTACCTCCGCCACTGTACCAGCAGTTTCAAACACCCTCCGCAGTGTGGTCCGTCTGATACAAACGTCCCCCGAGACCACGGCCTAATCTCCCTCAGTATTGTTCGTCTGCTAAAAAGCTTCCCCCTGGAACATGTTGTTCCATCTTTCCCTGCGGAGTGTGGTCCAACCGTTGGAACCTCCACCATCGCGGCTGCCGTTTGTTCCAGGCACGAAGACCGACCGCACCGTCCCGACACTTATCTGTTTCACCAATTTATTTCCAAATTTAAACAGTGCGCACCCTTCCCATCTCCCGACCCCCAGACCCCAAACATCTCATGTCCCTGGCGATACCAGTCTTTCTGCTGGATTTGTACAATCAATAAATGGCTGCAGTGTCCTTAGCTTGTGTCTCTTTGGTAGACGTAGATGTAGCCCAGGTCCCAGGACGGTTTTTCTGAGGCACATATCATTGCATATAACCCACCTGTGGGGGGAGAGAGAGTGTGAGAGGAGGGGGAAAAAAGATGGAGGGCGATGGGAAGAAAGGGTGAGCGGTAGAACAGAGGGATGAATGTCATGGAAAGAGAGGGAGGGGTGTAGTGTAGAGGGAGGAGTACGAGGGGGAGAGAGGGAGAGGTGCAGCACAGACGGGGGAGTGCGAGGGGGAGAGAGGGAGAGGTGTAGATCAGAGGGAGCAGTGTGATGTGGAAATTCGGAGGTGTACAGCAGACAGAGGAATGTGATGGGGAGAGTGGAAGAGGTGAACAGCAGAGGGAGGATAGTGATGGGGAGAGAGCGGAATGGTGGAGAGAGAGGTGTAGATCAGAGGGAGTGTGCGATGGGGAGAGAGAGAGAGCTGTGGATCAGAGGGAGGGTGTGATCGAAAAGAGGGAGAGGGTTGAGGGAGATGTGTAGATCAGATGGAGGGTGCGATTGGGAGAGAGGGAAAGAGAGGATAGAGGGAGAGTAGGTCAGAGGGAGGTTGCGATGGGGAAAGAGACGAGCTGCAGAGCAGGATGATAATGAGGGTCCAGTGACACAGAGCGGGACGGAGGGGAGGGGAGAAAAGTTGTGGGTGGGATTGCCCGCACACACCACCGGCCCTTCTTGATGTGACACACGTAGTGTCCACACATGGTCGAGGTCCACATGTGACTGATGAAGGTGATGCGTTGGTACTCTGCAGGACGAAGCACGTATCAGTAACATGGGACAGTCCATGGATGCACAGACAGTAGGCGATGGGAGGGACGTGTACACACCAGACACCTGTAAACAGGGAGAAGGTGGGGAATGATGTGCAGACATCAGACATCAGAACACAAGGGAACGGTTTCAGCCGTGTGCACACACTAGACACCAGTACACACCGGAAAGCTGGGTAGGGTTGTATTCACACAAGACAACTGCAGCAGGGGGACGGTAGGGAGGGGTGTGTACACTTCAGACACTAGTACACAGGGGGAGGGGGTGGAGTGATCTGTGCACACCAGACACCAGTACAGAGGGGGACGTTGGCGAACGGTTTGTACACATCAGAAACTAGTACACAGGGGGAAGGTAGGGAGGGTGTTTACACACCAGACACCAGTACACAAGGGGACGGTGGGGAGGGGTCTGTGCACACCAGACACCAGTACTAAGGGTGACGGTGGGGAGGCGTGTGTACACACCAGACACGGGTATAAAGGGGGACGGAGGGAATGAGTGTGTACACACCAGTACACTAGTAAACAGAGGGACAACGGTGAGAGCTGTGTACACACCAGACACAAGTACTCTGCGGGCAGTGAGGAGGGCTGTGTATACACCAGACACCAGTACACAGGGCGACAGTGGGGAGTGGTGTGGACACAACAAACACCAGACACAGGTGGAAAGTGAGGAGTGCTGTGTACACACCAGACACCAGTACACAGGGGGACGGCGGGGAGAGGTGTGTACACGAGACACCAGTGCACAGGGGGACGGATGGGAGGGTTGTGTCCACACCAGACAACAGTACACAGGGTGACAGTGGGGAGGGTTGCGTACACACCTAACACCAGTACACCTGGTGACAGTGGGAAGGGGTGTGTACACACAAGGTGTGAGTACACACAGACAGACACACACGGAGGTGGCGTGAACACCCTCAGCTACTCACTGCCCTGTCCGTCGTGGATCTTGAGTCCTCTGTGCGTGCGTTCCGGGACAGATTCTGTTGCCGAGCTCCCGTCAGACAGGGCATGGCTGCCTCCGCCTCATGGTCATCGATGTGGCTGAAGACCCAAACCATCGCTCGCTCCAGGCTGTTATTCTGTGAGAAAGGCAGAGGGTGAGGAGTGTGAAAGTCTGTGTGTGCGTTAGAGAGAAGAAGAGAGAGAGAGAGAGAGAGAGAGAGAGAGAGAGATAGTGTGAGGAAGAAAGAGAGAGAGAGAGGGAGAAAGTGTGACAATGAGAGGGAGAGTGTTTGTGTGTGTGTGAGAGAGAGAGAACCAGGAACAAAAGAAACACACTGAGTCATGATTGAGTGTTAAAAACTACTTTATGAATAACTACTTATGATAATAAGAA
Source organism: Pristis pectinata (assembly GCF_009764475.1). Classification (NCBI taxonomy): domain Eukaryota; kingdom Metazoa; phylum Chordata; class Chondrichthyes; order Rhinopristiformes; family Pristidae; genus Pristis; species Pristis pectinata. The sequence goes on along the minus strand of NC_067449.1, from coordinate 429,070 downwards.
AAATAAAAGTAAAAATGTTAAACGTTAAACATTAATCCCAAAAACTAAATTCGTAATGTGTGAGTGGCAAAGTCCCAAACTCCAAGTCCAGGAATGGTTCTTAAAGTTCAGTTCCGCAAGCCATAAGGTGAAACATGAGCAAAGGCATCTTCAACAACCACCGTTGTCTGAAGATAAGACGTAGATGTAGAGAACATAGAGAGTAATTTCGAAAGCCAAATGTTCCACGATGGAAACCAAACGACAGCTCAATGCTTACTCGGTAGTGACTTCTTCACCCCGAAAAGCATCCGTATCTTGGCCGTCCACACAAATACCTGTTTCCCTCTGCAGGTCAGCAACAAAGTGATCTCCACCGGATGACTCCCAATTTCCATAGGTTGATTGCAGTGACAGACACAGTTATTGTTTCTCATCCATCGATAGAGAAACTAGCAGGCTGGTGTCTCTCTCCCTTCTGTCTCTCTCTCTCTCCTCTGACTGACTTCGACTTCGACTGTCCTGTTTAACAACGTCATTACGTCCTTTATGTTCTGTTGACGTAAGCACGCCACACAACACACACAAACACACACAAACAAACAAACAAACACACACACACACACACACACACACACACACCACTATGCTCTCTCTTAAAGTAACATTCACCGAGTCCGTAACAGTGAGTGAGAGAGAGATGGTGTGAGAGGATGAGAAAGTGCGTGTGTGTCTGAGAGAGGGGGAGATGGAGACAGTATGTCAGAGAGAGTGTGAGAGAGAGCGACAGAGAGAGGAGGGCAGAGAGTGAGTGAGAAAGGGACAGAGTGTGCGAGAAAGGGTGAGGGTGTGTTAGAGAGAGATAGAGACAGAGAGAGAGGGAGAGTGTGTGTGACTGAGAGAGAATGAGAATGAGAGCGAGTAAGTGAGTGAGTGATGGTGGATGGGGGAGGGAGTTGGACGGAAGGAGGGGGCCAGTAGTGACGGAGGCGAAGTAGAGGGTGGAGGGCGGAGGGGTAGTGGGAGGTGTGAGGTGGAAGTGGGTGATGGGAGCGAGGGCTGAAGGGGAGCGAGATTTAAGGGACAGAGGGATAAAGGGGACCCAGCGGGATGGGATCGAGCGTTGAATGAGAGCGAGGGGGAGGGGAGCGAGAGGGAGGGGTAGCGAGTGGTGAGTGGGAGAGAGGGGGAGGCGGAGCCTAGGGTGAATGGGAGGGGGGATTGTTAGAAAGTTGGGGGGAGCGAGGGTGGAGGGGAGCGAGGGGTGAGGAAAGCGAGGGGGAGAGGGAGCAAGGGGAGTGGAGCAAGGTGGAGGTGGATGGAGGGGGAGGGGGCGGGGGGAGTGGGACCGAGGGGTGAATGGGAGTGAGGGGAATGGAGCAAGGCGGAGGGGGAGCGAGGCGGAGGGCATCGAGGGGTGAGCGGGGCGTTGACGTGGACCAAGGCAGAGTAGTGCGAGAGGGAGGGGAGGAGAGTGAGGGGAGCGAGGGTTGTGGGGTCGAGGGGGAGGGGAGCGGGGTTCCTGGAGCGAGTGGAAGAGAGAGCGAGGGGTGAAGAGGTTCGAGGGGGAGGTGGAGCGAGGGGTGAGGGGAACGAGGGGAGGGAAGCAAGTTGGAGGGAGAAGAGACTGTGAAGGGAGCGAAAGGTGGTCAATCGAGGGGGAGGGGTGAGAAGGGTGAGGGTGTGAAATTTTAGGGGGAGGGGAAGCGGTGAGTGAAGGGACCGAGTTGTGACGGGGTTTGAGGGGGAGGGGGAGCGAGGGGGTGGAAAGAGGGCTGTGGGGGATCGAAGCGGAAGAGGATCGAGAGAGAAGGGAGAGAAGTGGAGGGGAGTTAGAGGGCTGGGAGCGACCTGCGTGTGCAGCGAGGGGGTGGGGAGAGAGTGTTGTATGGGAGCGAGGGGTGGTGGGCTGTGGGAGGCGGAGCGAGGAGGGGAGAGGGGAGGGGAGTTTGGGAGGAGTGGTTCGAGGGGTGAAGGGCAACGACGGGTGAGGGCAGCGAGGGGTGAAGGGGAGAGAGGAGCAGGGGAGCGAGGTGTTGGGGGAGCGAGGGGGAGCAGATCGTGCGGTGAGGCGGAGCGAAGGGTGAGGGTAGCGTGGGGTGAGGGGATCGATGGGGAGGCGTTCGAGGGCGAGGGGAGAGAGAGGTGAAGGGGTTCGAGGGGTCATGGGAGCGAGGGGTGAGGGGAAGTGGAGGAGGAGAGTGAGGGGGAGGAGAGAGAGGGTTAAGGGGAGCGGGGAGTCAGGGGGAGCTACGGATAGACTGAGGGAGAGGAGAGCGGTGGGGCAGTGGCTGAGGAGGTGGGGAGTGGGGGGACAACGGAAGGATATGCGGGGGGGTGGAGAACGACGATATGAGGGGTTGGGTTGAGGGAGGGAGAGGGGCGAGGGTTGAGAGAGAGGAGGGGGATATGTATGGATGAGGGGGAGTTGTTGGGTTGGGGGGAGATGGAAAAAGGAGGGGTAGCTGGAGTACGGAGAGGCGAGCTGGAGGGAATAGGGGGAGATGGAGAGGGTAGGGAGGGAGGAGGGCGGTTTGAAGGGACAATGGGGATATGGCAGGAAACTGAGGGACGATGGTGAGTTGAAAGGAGGAGATGGAGGGGAGGAGAGGGAGGGAAGAGGTGGCACATGGAAGGAGGAGGGACGATGCAGCGAGGAGGTTGAATATGGAGGAAGGAAGAGGAAGGATGGAGCAGGGTAGATGTAGGGATAGGGACACGAATGGAGGGGGAGATGTTGGGAGGATGGGGTTTGAAGGGACGAGGGGAATGAGGGAAGTGGGGGAGATGGAGGGGGAGATGGAGATGGAGGCGGAGGGTGAGATGGAGTGGGGAGCGGGAGATGGAGGGAGGAGTGATCAGACTGTCGGAGGAGGTGATATTTGGAGGGAGGGGGAGATGGATGGGGGTGGGGTAAGGAGAGAGGTATGAGGGAATGTGGAGAGGGGCGAGGGAAAAGAGGGCGAGGGTGGAGAGGAGCGAGTGTGGGAGAGGGTCGAGGGTGTGAGAGGGAGGGGGAGATGGATGGCAGTGGAGGGGGGGAGGAGGACAAATGGATAGAGGTGGGGGAGATGGTAGGAGGAGGGGAGATGGATGGAGCAGGGGAATGGAGTGAGGAGGGATGCTGGAGCATGGAGGGGAAGCTAGATGGAAGAGGAGGATATGGAGAGAGGAGAAGGAGGGAGGAAATGGAGGGAGGTGAGGAGATGAATGTAGGATGTGGAGATGGATGGAGGAGGGGCAACATTAAGAGAGGAGGGGAGATGGACGTTGGAGGGAGAGATGGAGAGTGGAGAAGGAGGGCGGAGATGGTGGCGGAGGGCAGATGGAGGGAGGGCGGGAGGGAGGCAGGAGGAGGGAGATGGAGAGAAGGGAGAGATGGAGGAGGGGTTGATGGATAGAAGGGGGAGATGGAGGGAGTAGGGCGGAGATCGATAAGAAGATGGTGGAAATGAATAGAGGAGGGCAGCTGGTGGGATGAAGGGGAAGATGGAGGGACGAGGGGAGATGGAGGGAGAGGGGAGATGACGGCAGAAGGGCGGAGAGGAGGGAGGAGCGTACACTTGGTTGGGGGAGCGGGAGATAGTTGGAGGAGTGTGCTGATGTTTGGAGGAAGGGGAATTTGGAGGGAGAAGGGGAGATGGATGGTTTGGGGAAGGGCGGGCGGAAAGAGGGGAGCGTGGAGAGGGGCGAGGGTGGAGAGGAGCGAAGAAGGAGAGGGAGGGTGTGAAGGGCGAGCCTTGAAGATGGAGAAGGGCAAGGGGTGAGTGTTGAGTTTGGCGAGGGGAGAGTGTAGAGGGGTGAGGAGGGGAGGGAGGAGAGGGCGGAGGGGGATGGTTTGAAGGGACGAGGCGGGAGAGTGGAGAGGGGCCGTGGGGGTGAGGACTGAGAGCGGTGAGGGTGGGAGAGTGGTGGACAGGGAGGGCGAGGATTGAGAGGTGTGTTCGAGGGGCAGCGACCTCGGGACGGAGCAGGGACCGCAGACACCTCGGGACGGTGCAGGGACCGCAGACACCTCAGGTCTGGTGGCGTGGAGGGACCACAGACACCTATCGACGGGGAGAGTGCATCGACTTTAGACACCTCGGAACAATGAGGGTGCAGGGTCCGCAGACATCTTGGGACGTGGGGAGTGCAGGGGCCGCAGACACCTCGGTCTGTTGCGGTCTGTTGGTTACAACGTCAAGGATCCAGTTACAGAGGGAGGTGTTCAGTTCCAGGTCTCAGAGTTTGGTGACAGGTTTGTTGGGATTAGCGTATTGAAGACAGATCTGTAGTCAATAAATAATAGTCTAACAGAGTCGAGATTGTCTGGGAGGCTGGAGTTAAGGTGTGCCATGACCTGTCTATCAGAGTAACGGGTGCAGAATTTTGGAGGTAATATTTGGTGGAAGCCAGACACGTTGAGTGATGAATGTGCCCTTATTCGTCATATAGCTGCAGGGAGCAGTATTGTGAACTGTAATGAGAATACTGCTTCGGACAATGCCTGATGAAAATAACATGGCATTTGTCACTTGCTGCAATCAGGCTGCAAGATTTTTAGAGGGGACAGTGTCTGCAGCGAACCTGTCTTGCACCGGCCCCTGAGACACTGCCGTTTGAGTATTATTCAGTTTACCCTCTTTTATTCTTTCTCTCGCCCCTTCTCTTTCTCTTTTCTCTCTCTCTCTCTCTCTCTCTCTCTCTCTCTCTCTCTCTCTCTCTCTCTCTCTCTCTCTCTCTCTCTCTCTCTCTGTGTCTCCTTCTCTTTATTTATTCATGTACATGTGTCTGTCTGACTACACAACACAGATCGACCGACCTCTGTCAAAGAATAGTCCTATTTATTGAACAATACTTACAAAAGTCTACAAAGCTGAATATGAATCTAAGATTCAGTATTCAGGACAATACTTCCTTATTTATGAATCTCACCCCCTTTCAATAACGGTTGGTCCCCTGCTCGATAAGGCATGTGGATTGGAAATGGGAGTGGGGAGAAAGAATAGCACGTAGACCGGGGGAGTTGGGGAGGAGGTTGTTGTACGCGGTGGGTGGCGGGATGAAGGGAGAGGTCGGCGGGAGGAGCGGGGTGAGGGGAGGGGAGGATGAATGGGGTGGATAAGAGAGACCGGGGACGGGGAGTGCCGGGAGGATGATAAATTCGGGAGTGGGGGAGTACGACGGGCAGAAGGGAGAGAAGTGCGGGGAAGGGAGTGGTGGGCAGGGAAAAGGGAGAGGTGTGTGAGCAGGGGAAATCTATGTACGGGGGAATGGTGGACGGGATTGGGAAGGAGGGAGTATGTGGGGCGTGTGGGAGTCAGGTGACCCGTCCCTCCTTCCCCAGCGTCTTCACCAGCCCAGAATAAATGTCGTTGTCCCCGGCACCGGGCAGGCAACACAGCCCGCGGGACTCTCTGCCTCTGTTCTACACAACAGTGGCCGTTCCCCGAACCAGGACACCCTCTTTGATGTTCCCCTTCCACGTGAGCAGCTTTCTGGTTCACGGGACCATGGACACTATTAACACCCATCCTGACTTCCGCTCCCTCCTCCGCACAGGGAGAAAGACAACAGGAACCTCAAACCAGTTGGACAAGGGAGAGGACTGAGTCTCCCCAGAACGACACTCTGGATGCCTTTACCTGCCTCTCCTGCCCTCACATCGCCCTGTCCATGAGCATGAGCCACATCTGAACTCATCTCAGGGGCGCGAATTCCTCCCGAGATTTAGATGAAAAGAAATCTCTCCTCTCTGATATCTCGGAGTGACAAAGAATATTCGTGCCACAGACCACAGAAACAGACCCTTCCGTCCATGAAACACCACAGTTTGTACAAACTGATGGCTTCTTCTTGTTTCAGGCATTGAATCACTGAAGCGGTCCACGCCTTCCTACGGCAAATCCTCGACAGTAGTTGGACATGGCCTGATAAATGATAACCAATATTCCAACAAATTACCTGTTAGTCGGTGACCATCACAAACGAGAGGGAGCCAAACTGACTCTCGTTAACACTCAATTGGATGACCGAAGGGAAATAATCAGCCACCAAAAACTGCGGCATCACCTTGTTGGGCACTCAAAGAGTCCGGCGGCAAAATAGTGTGGCTCTAACACCAGGTAAGAGACTGGATGTCGCGACAACTCAAACTCTTCCCACTGCAAGCCGTTTGTGTGGAAAACGGTTGAATACTTGCCGCTTGTCTGCATGAGTGCGGCTCCATAGGCACTAAAGATTGGCACCAACTGCTCAGACTGTGACTGAGCCACAAGGAGACTTGGTAGATGTGGAGTGGTCTTTATTCGTCAGGACAAGCAGGCGACTTGATCGAAGTACAGAACAACAACAACGAGAGTCAGATTGCTCCCAGATAGACTCTATTTTTCCAAGATTGCCTCAGTTTAATGTGGCATCATAGTCGGCACAGACATTGTGGGCCGAAGGGTCTGTTCCTGTGCTTTACGTATCTCTGTCCTATTCAGGTGTAAGACAAATATAAGGCGGCAACGTTCATTTGCACAGAGCTAACTTTCCTCCTCAATGGTGATGAAGGCAGAGATTTGATCCAGGACAAAGTGAGGTTCATTTCATGCAAACAAGGTGTGGTTGGTTACTAGTATCCCCGGCGTGGGGCATGGGATTACAGGGCGATGAGCCGCAATCAGACTGAGTAGAGAATCAGAGTGGAGGGGCCGTTTTAATCTCAGACGATATGTTGAACCCATTCCTCGACCTGTGGTCAATGGTCACAGAGACCGTCTTCAAACCTGGCAGGCTAAAGCCCTGAGAGGGCTCCAGGCATCTGGGATTTTGTTGCTGAATGTAGCAGATTGGAGTGAATCAGACACACAATATGAGGTGAAGAGTTGTGTCTGATTGTGTTTGAAACAGTATCCCATTTGCTGGAAGAAGGCCGCTCCCAATTCACATCCTTCGGTACCGTCAACTATTTCCATTCTTTTCAATATCTCAGTTAATACACTGAATTGGCCGCACGGCAGTGTAGCGGGTAGAATAACTCTATTAGGGAGCTAGCGACCCGGGTTCAACTTTATCCGCTCTCTGCAGGGAGGTTGTACTTTCTGCCCGTATCTACGTGAGATCCCTCTGGGTTGTCCGGTTTCCTCCCACATGACAAAGACGCACTGGTTAGGAGCTGAGGTCATGCTATATTGGCGCAGGACGTGTGGCCACACTTGCGGGCTGCCCACAGGACATTGCCAGTGACTCAACAGAAAAAAAGATTTCACGGTTTGTTTCGATGAGCATGTGACTAACTAATGAATAATTGTATCTTTAATCACAACCTGTCACAGCTGGCTTTTCATTTGACTGAAGTAATTGGTTTGTTAATAACTGAAACATCTACATTTTTAACTCTGTTGAAATCTCCCTGTCCCCGTAGAGATCACTAAATGGTATAAAACCCCCGGAGTGCTGTGTCTCAACATTCCATTCCGAGAGATTACTTGCCGCACACAGGGACTCATCGCTGGATAGAGATAATGCTAAAAAGGTACTACAGTGTGGAAAAACCATTGTACGTGATCATTGCCGTCATTGGAGTTCCCGGTAAGTGAGCAGAGTGATTTATGTTTTGTATCTCCGTGTGTTAACCTGTGCACACTTGTTTATGACCATGTTATTGATGATCCTTGTAGAGAAATACATCAGTGATATCGATCCTGTCAATTCACAATTCTGATTTTTCTCATTTTCTTACAACCGAAGCAAAGTCTCTTTTGCTCTAAATGACGGGATCCAGTCGACTGTTGTTCTTGCCTTAAGTGGCACCTTACCCATAGTTGTCCCAGTGCTCGGAACAGCCAGCTCTCCGGGAACGTGTGACTGGGAGGGTTTGACACTGTGAAATTCACTGCTACTGGTTTTTGATTAGAGTGAACACCTGATCCTGCGGATACACCTCACGGTGGATTCTGTCACGTCCGGATTCGACTGTCTCTCTCCGTCAATCGTTGGGTCTGATCACTTTAACAAGTGTCCACGGATATACCGGAATGTCATTATCGACCTGAATTCACTGTGGAATTCATCCAATAACGGAGCCACACTGCGGCCGGCAAATAAGTTGTCCCTGACTTCCCTCTGAAACCTTCCTCGGTCCCATCAGATGCTGATATTCGAGGACATGGTTACACACTGCTGGATGCGGTTAGATCTGGGACAACAGTACCATCAGAGACTTTAACCAGGATTAATTATTGGAACGGTCATTCGACCTCTTGTAGTGGAAGGTAGCTCCTTTGCTCCCCACCGTTTACCCCACCCTTTACTTATCATCTCTCCACTGAAGCACTCAGGTTGGACACGGCTGGATTCGTGTCTGATGTTAGCAGGTTTACAGCCACGCACCGACTCCCAACACTCCCGATCTTCAGCTGAAACCAGAGGCTGTCTTCAGATCCAGAGAATGGGTTCGGTAATGCCCAATGTCTGCTCACTTCTCTTTCTCCAGCGAATTTACTAGCGATTGTGATCCTGTCCCGGGTAAAGTGCGGCCTCTCCACCTGCACTACTCGCTACCTCGTGGCCATGGCAGCGGCGGATCTACTGACCATCGTCACTCACGTCATTTTGTATCAGATCAAATATCATTACTTTCCTGTGAGTTTTTTGGATATCACCCCTGTGTGTAGCATTTATCTAGCACTGGGTCATACAGCGTCCGACTCTTCTGTCTGGTTCACTGTCACTTTCACCTTTGATCGATTTGTCGCCATTTGTTGCCAGAAGCTGAAAACAAAATATTGCACCGGGAAAACTGCTGCTGTGGTTCTGACAACAACCGGCTTTCTGCTGTGTCTGAAAAACGTTCCCCGCTACTTCACAGAGGAACCCAGAGAGATAATTGATAACGTACCGTGGTTCTGTTTACCAATAGACAGCTATTTCACTGACCCCGGGTGGGTAGCATATGACTGGTTCGACACGATTTTAACTCCGCTGCTCTCTTTCGCTCTAATTCTTCTGTTCAACGCTCTGACAGTCCGGCACATCTTAGTGGTCAGTCGGATCCGTGAGGGCCTGAGGGGTCAGAGCAAGGGTGAGAACCGCAGTGACCCGGAGATGGAGAGCAGGAGGAGGTCTGTGGTTTTACTCTTCACCCTCTCCGGCAGCTTCATCCTCCTGTGGATGACGCAGGTTGTAGGATTCGTGTGTCATCAGATGACAGGAAAAGGAACAGATATCAATGTCTCCCAGCTGATCTTTAACAATGTTGGGTATTTGCTGAGGAATTTCAGCTGCTGCACGAACACATTTATTTACGCGGTGACTCAGTCCAAGTTCAGGGAGCAGGTGAAGAGCGCGGTGAAATATCCGGTCACCTCAGTGCTTCAGTTCATTCGTAAAGCCGCTCCCAACCCATGAGCACAACCCAGGGGCGGTCGCGGTGCCCCCAGTCCACGTTCCTGATGCTCACTCACCGCTTGAGCTCCCAGATGTCAGTCCCGGGCGGGGTGTCCCAGCTCTGGGACATCAGGGCCATCACAGCGACACCTGTCATATTTCCCCAATGTTTCTATCTCCCCCTGCAGTGGGGACCCTCCGGTGCAGGCTCACCCTGAGACCGAAGGCCGTTTCTCCCTCCGCAGTGGGAATAGTCAGGAGTAAGCTCCACCCTGCGAATAATGGTCACATCTCCCTCCGCAGTGGGGAAACGTCAGGTAGAAGTTCCTCCTTAGGACCAGAATGTTCCTATCCACCTCCGCAGTGGGGATCGGTCTAGTGCAAATTCCGCCCTGGTTCCAGTAATCCTGATCCACCTCCGCACTGGGGACAATCTAATGTTACCTCCGCCCCGGGAGCAGCAGTTTCAAACTCCCTCCGCAGTGTGGTCCGTCTGATACAGACTTCCCCCGAGACCACGGCCTAATCTCCCTCAGTGTTGTTCGTCTGATAAAAACCTTTTCCCCGGAACCTGCTCTTCCATCTCTCCATGCGGAGTGTGGTCCAACCCTTGGAATCTCCACCATCGCGGCTGCCGTATGTTCCAGGCACGAAGACCGACCGCACCGTCCCGACACAGATGTATTTCACCAATTTATTTCCAAAGTTAAACAGTGCGCACCCTTCCGCTCTCCCGACCCCCCAACACCAAACATCTCATGTCCCTGGCGATACCAGTCTTTCTGCTGGGTTTGTACAATCAATAAATGGCTGCAGTGTCCTTAGCTTGTGTCTCTTTGGTAGAAGTAGATGTAGCCCAGGTCCCGGGACGGTTTTTCTGAGGCACAGACTTACATATCATTGCATATAACCCACCTCTGGGGGCGAGAGAGAGTGTGCGAGGAAGGGGGGGCAAGGAGGGAGGGCGATTGGAAGAAAGGTTGTACAGTAGAAGAGAGGGATGAATGTCATGGGGAGGGGTGTAGAGTAGAGGGAGGAGTGCGAGGGGGAGTGAGGGAGAGGTGCAGCACAGACGGGGGAGTGCGAGGGGGAGAGAGGGAGAGGTGTAGATCAGAGGGAGGAGTGTGATGTGGAAATTCGGAGGTGTAGAGCAGACAGAGGAATGTGATGGGGAGAGTGGAAGAGGTGAACAGCAGAGGGAGGATAGTGATGGGGAGAGATCGGCAAGGTGGAGAGAGAGGTGTAGATCAGAGGGAGTGTGCGATGGGGAGAGAGAGAGCTGTGGATCAGAGGGAGGGTGTGATCGAAAAGAGGGAGAGGGGTGATGGAGAGGTGTAGATCAGAGGGAGGGTGCGATTGGGAGAGAGGGAAAGAGAGGATAGAGGGAGAGTAGGTCAGAGAGAGGGTGCGATGGGGAAAGAGACGAGCTGCAGAGCAGGATGATAATGAGGGTCCAGTGACACAGAGCGGGACGGAGAGGAGGGGAGAAAAGTTATGGGTTGGATTGCCCGCACACACCACCGGCCCTTCTTGATGTGACACACGTAGTGTCCACACATGGTCGAGGTCCACATGTGACTGATGAAGGTGATGCGTTGGTACTCTGCAGGAGGAAGCACGTATCAGTGACATGGGACGGTCCGAGGATGCACAGGCAGGAGGCGATGGGAGGGACGTGTACACACCAGTCACCAGTAAACAGGGAGAAGTTGGGAAATGATTTGCAGACAACAGACATCAGAACACAAGGGAACAGTTTGAGCCGTGTGCACACACTAGACACCAGTACACACCGGAAAGGTGGGAAGAGTTGTATTCACACAAGACAACCGCAAGCAGGGGGACGGTGGGGATGGGTGTGTACACTTCAGACACTAGTACACAGGGGGAGCGTGAGGAGTGATCTGTACACACAAGACACCAGTACAGAGGGGGACGTTGGCGACCTATGTGTACACATCAGAAACTACTACACTGGGGAAGGTAGGGAGGGGTTTGTACACAACAGACACCAGTACACAAGGGGACGGTGGGGAGGGGTCTGTGCAAACCAGACACCAGTACACAGGGCGACGATGGGGAGGCGTGTGTGCACACCAGACACGGGTATAATGGGGGGCGGAAGGAATGAGTGTGTACACACCAGAACGCCAGTAAACAGAGGGACAACGGTGGGAGCTGTGTACACACCAGACACAAGTACACTGGGGGTAGTTGGGAGGGCTGTGCTTACACCAGACACCAGTACCCAGGGCGACAGTGGGGAGTGGTGTGGACACAACAAACACCAGACACAGGGGGGAAAGTGGGGAGTGTTGTGTACACACCAGACACCAGTACACAGGGGGACGGCGGGGAGAGGTGTTTACACGAGACACCAGTGCACAGGGGGACGGATGGGAGGGTTGTGTCCACACCAGACAACAGTACACTGGGTGACAGTGGGGAGTGTTGCGTACACACCAAACGCCAGTACACCTGCTGACGGTGGGAAAGCGTGTGGACACACAAGGTGTGAGTACACACAGACAGACACACAAGGAGGTGGCGTGAACACACTCAGCTACTCACTTCCCTGTCCGTCGTGGATCTTGGGTCCTGTGTGCTTGCATTCCGGGACGGATTCTGTTACCGAGCTCCCGTCAGACAGGGCCATGGCTTCCTCCGCAATCATGGTCATCGATGTGGCTGAAGATACAAACCATCGCTTGCTCCAGGCTGTTATTCTGTGAGAAAGGCAGAGGGTGAGGAGTGTGAAAGGGTGTGTGTGCGTGAGAGAGAGAGAGAGAGAGAGAGAGAGAGAGAGATACTGTGAGGATGAAAGAGGCAGATGGAGAAAGTGTGACAATGAGAGGGAGAGAGTGTGTGTGGGTGTGAGAGAGAGAACCAGCAACAAAAGAAGCACACTGAGTCATGATTCAGTGTTAAAACTACTGTATTAATAACTACTTATGATAATAAGAAAAATAAAAGTAAAAATGTTAGAATGTTAGAAGTAAAAATGTTAAACGTTATACATGAACCCCAAAAACTAAATTCGTCGTGTGTGTGTGTGTGTGGCAAAGTGCCAAACTCCAAGTCCAGGAATGGTTCTTAAAGTTCAGTTCCGCAAGCCATAAGGTGAAACATGAGCAAAGGCTTCTTCAACAAACACCGTTGTCTGAAGATAAGACGTAGATGTAGAGAAAATAGAGAGTAATTACGAAATCCAAAAGATTCCACGATGGAAACCAAACGACAGCTCAATGCTTACTCGGTAGTGACTTCTTCACCCCGAAAAGCATCCGTATCGTGGCCGTCCACACAAATACCTGTTTCCCTCTACAGGTCAGTAACAAAGTGAACTCCACCGGATGACTCCCAATTTCCATACGTGGATTGCAGTGACAGACACAGTTATTGTTTCTCATCCATCGATAGAGAAACCAGCAGGCTGGTGTTTCTCTCCCTTCTCTCTCTCTCCTCTGACTGACTTCGACTTCGACTGTCTTCTTTAACAACGTCATTACGTCCTTTATGTTCTGTTGACGTAAGCACGCCACACACACACACACACACACACACACACACACACACACACACACACACACACACACATCACTATGCTCTATCTTAAAGGAACATTCACCGAGTCCGTAACAGGGAGTGAGAGAGAGATGGTGTGAGAGGATGAGAAAGAGTGTGTGTGTGTGTGTGAGAGAGGGCGAGATGGAGAGTGTGTGACAGAGAGAGTGTGAGAGAGAGACAGAGAGAGGATGGGAGAGAGTGAGAGAGAAAGGGAGAGAGTGTGCGAGAAAGGGTGAGGGTGCGTTAGAGATAGAGACATAGGGGAGTGTGTGTGACTGAGAGAGAATGATAATGAGAGCGAGTAAGTGAGTGAGTGATGGTGGAGGGGGGAGGGATTGGGACGGAAGGAGGGAGCCAGTAGTGAGGGAGGCGAAGAAGTGGGTGGAGGGGGGCTGGGAGTGGTGTGAAGGGGAGGTGGGAGATGAGAGCGAGGGCTGAGGTGGAGCGAGATTTAGGGGGATCGAGGGATAAAGGGGACCCAGCGGGAGGGGAACGAGGGGTGAAGGGGAGCGAGGGGGAGCGAGGTGTGAAGGGGTTCAAGGGAACGTGAGTGAAAGGAAGGGGATCGAGGGGTAGGGGAGCGAGGCTGAGGGGAGTGAGGGGTGGAGAGAACGAGGGGTGAAGGGGAGCGAGCGGTGAATGGGAGCGAGATGGATGGGAGCGAGGGGTGTGGTTAGCGAGGGGGAGAGGGAGCAAGGGGAGTGGAGCGAGTGGAAGGGAGAGCGAGGGGAGGGGTCGGAGGGTGGGATCGAGGGGTGAATGGGAGTGAGGAGAGTGGAGCAAGGTGGAGGGGGAGCGTGGCGGAGGGCATCGAGGGGTGAGGGGAGCGGTGAGCTGGACCAAGGCAGAGTGGAGCGGGAGGGAGGGGAGGAGAGTGAGGGGAGCGAGGGTTGTGGGGTCGAGGGGGAGGGGCGCGGGGTAGGGGAGCGAGTGGAAGAGAGATCGAGGGGTGAAGAGGTTCGAGGGGGAGGTTGAGCGAGGGCTGAGGGGAACGAGGGGAGGGATGCAAGGTGGAGGGAGAAGAGAAATAAGGGAGCGAAAGATGGTCAATCGAGGTGGAGGGGAGAGAGGGGTGAGGGTGTGGAGGTGTACACCTGTTTATGACCATGTTATTGATGATCCTTGTACAAAAATACATCAGTGATGTCGATCCTGTCAATTCAATGTTCTGATTTTTCTCACTTTCTGACAACGGAAGCGAAACCTCTTCTTGTTACAACTTACGGGATCCACTCGACTCTTCTTCTTGGCTTATGTGGCACTTTGCCCAGAGTTGTCCCAGTGCCTGGGACAGGCAGCTCTCCAGGAAGGTGTGACTGGGAGGGTTTTACATTGAGATGTTCACTGTTACTGAGTTATTGATCATAGTGAGCACCTGATCCTTGTTCTGTGGGTGCGTGGAACGCACTGCTGGCAGAGGTGGTAGAGGGAGATACATCAGAGACCTTTAAGAGGCCCTTAGATAGACATATGAAGGATAGAAAAATCGGGGGCTCTGTGGGAGGGAAGGGTAGATAAATCTTAGAGCAGGATAAAATGTCAGCACAGCATCGCTGGCCGAAGATCCTGCACTGTGCTGTCGTGAACGGTAGGGGACTAGGGAGTGTAATGGAACAGAGAAACCGAGGAGTACAAGTGCACAGTTTGTTGAAAGCATCACACGTACACAGGGTAGTGAAAAAGGCATTCGGCACGCTGGCCTTTATCAGTCAGGGCACTGAGTACAGGAGTTGGGACGTTATGTTGCATTTGCACAGGTCATTGCTGAGGCTGAACTTGGAGCAAGGTTTACAGTTCTGGTGACCCTGTTATAGGAAAGACGTGGTTAGCTCTCGTCTCAAGGACAGTTTCTACCCCGATGGTACAAGACTATTGAACGGTTCCGTAGTGCGATAAGGTGGACTCTTGACCTCAGCATCTACCGCGTCAAGTCCCTTGCACTGTATTATCTGCCCACCTCTTCCACAGGAGGGAAGCAGAGAGAGCGAGAGCAATTGCAGTGATGTGGGGGTGTCGATAATGTTCCCCATCAGCCTCCTCCACTCCAGGGAACAAAGGCCCAGTCCGCATCGCCTTCCCTTACAATCCGAGTCCTGCGGACGTAAAACAGCGCAGCGCAGGAAACACAGGCAAATTACGGACTGTTGATACCTCGGATAGGAATGACCATGTCTCTGCATCCCTTTCCTACTTGATGTACATTCTTCAGCAATGGGCACACTCGTGTTTTCTACACAGCCGCGGCAGGATTCATAGCACCAATGGGTATTCCCAGGTGTGTGCAGGCATCTGGCACCGTGAGCATATGCGCTTCTGTCGATGTGTGCAGGCGTGTGTGCGCATCTTCGCGAGTGCGCTGATCTGCAAGTGGGCACGTCTCTGCCTGTGCGAGTGCGTTATGCCTGAACATGTCACGCGTGTGTGAGTGTGTGCACAGAGGAAAGAGAGAGGGAGCCCTCACCACCACCGCCATGGGCAGGGTGAGTAACAGGGACGGGAGAAGACAGAAGAGCCACTAACGTCGGACGGGAGAAGTGGGCAGAGGAGAAGGAGTCGTCATCCTCGGTTCCACAGAAACCAAGGCTACCTTTGGGCTTGTCGGGCGTGACCAGCTGAGGTGAGGGTGGGGTGACGATGTCCTGCAGCTCCTCCTCGTCCGCCAGCAGGCTGGAGCCTCGCAGGTGGCTGATTTCCAGCCCCTCGGGCGTCTCGATCGACACGTCTTCAAGGGCATGGAGGCCGTTAGAGAGGGGCATGCTGGGGGTGGGAGTGGGGAGAGGTGGTGAGAGAGAAGGGCAGGTTGGTGAAGGAGAGGGCAGGTTGGGGAAGGAGAGGAGGACTGAGAGAGAGAGGGAGAGGCTGGGGAGGGAATGGTAAGAGATAGAGGGAGGAAAGGATGAGGGAGAGAGTCGGGGTGGTGGAATATCTCACCCAGCTTCTTGGGCACCCAGTCCAGCCCAAAGGGAAACTTGTTGATCTGGATCACAAGGTAGTCGGGGAACGAGGTGAACCGGGTCCTCCTTTGGGCCAGAAGGGGATAGGTCACTCCCAAACTCTTACTCCCCACCCCACTACCTCTCCTCCCCACCCCGACCCACCCCGGCTCACCTACTTGACGGCCTCGGACTTGGCCAGGAGGGCGGTTCTCCAGAAGTCGTCCACCTGCTCGGGCTTGAGTAGGCGTTGAAGCAAACCTGGATGGGGATCTTCGCCCGCACTATCTGTAGGGCTGTCCTCTTCTCCGCCTCCGCCTCCCACTTCAGCTTATCGAACTCCGCCAGCTCCTCTGAAACCGGCCAGTCATAGCATCGGGATGAGGCAAGCCCACGCTTAACTCCACACCATCCCCCCCATCCCCCGCCAACTACTAACTCTTAACACGGCCCTCAAGAATACCAGCAGCACTCTTACCAACACCACGGAGTGCTGCCACGGAGAAATAACTACAGAGACGGAGTGTGCGAGATGATCCCTGTTCCTCAGGAGTAGGATAACTCAATGCCTCCTTACCCCACTCTCAAACCGGCGACCTCAACGGGACACTCCGGAATAACAGCAGCGCTCTTCCGGCCACCAGGGAGTGATGCCATAGGGCAGTTATGGTGGGATCAAAACGGGGGTTGTGATGGGAGACTGACCAGATTCCCACAAACAGCCCCACTCTCCTTCTCGCAGACGCTGGCTCCTGACCCACGGGATTCTTGGGTATCTGACAGACGTAGTCCCGTCGCCTGAGCTCACCTTTGTTGACTGCAGCCTCCAGTGGAATCGGCAGCTGCATGATGTAGTCGACCCGCTGAGTGTACTTCAACTTGCCCGACACCAGGCAGTTGATCCGCTCCTCTACCAGGAAGCGGAAGGCCACGCTAGGGTTCTCCGACCTTCTGCAGTATCTCTGGAGACAGGACAGAGTGAGCAGGGGACACGCTGGGTATGTAGCTGTCGGAGTTCCCTGGGGCTGGTCACCACTGAGAGAGGGCTGCTATCGGTTTATTAGTGTCAAGAGTTGAGCAGCAGTGAAACGCTTTTGTTTTGCATGCTATCCACGCAGATCATGCCGTCCGTAACTATACTGAGCTGGGATAATCGGCCTTACCGGTACACAGGGCAGTGAGGAAGGCGTTTGGCACGCTGGCCTCCATCAGTCAGGGCACCAAGTACAAGAGTCGGGAGGTCATGGTGTGGTTGGTGAGACCGCACTTGGGAGCATTGTGTTCAGCTTTGGTCCCCCTGTTGTAGGAAAGATGTTATTAAACTAAAGAGCGCAGACGTAGATTTGCGAGGATGTTGCCGGGACTCTAGGGACTGAGTTATAGGAAGAGGTTGAGCAGGTTTGGATTTTATACATAGAATCATGGAACAGTACAGCACAATACAGACCCTCCGGCACACAACCTCGCCTAAGACTATCTAACTTCTACCTCCCCCATACACCTCTATTTGAAATTCCTCAATATGCTTATCTGGCAATCTCCTGAATAATCCCTGAAGTGCAGGAAGCTGAGGGGTGAACTTATAGAGGTCTATAAAAATACAAGGGTCACAGATAGGCTGAATGTGCCCAGTCTCTGTGTTATGGTGGCTTCGTTAGCTGGATGTATCTCCTTCTTGGTTGGGAGGAGGGACCCACTGCTCGAAATGGTGATTATTGACAGCGAGACCATTCCAGGGAGTCTAAAGTAGAGAAGTAAACTAGTCCTTGAAGTGTAGCTTGACACAGTATAATCTCACCATAGTGAGGGTATTCGTGGATACTTCTACCAGATAGGGCTTAAAGTCTAACCGAAGTTCAGAAACCTAGGACGGTACACCCAATACCATCACAAATGTTGTCTCTGAAGTGGGTCGTGGGTGGGTAACTTATGAAAGAAATAGGAGCAGGAGAATGCCATCCGGCCCGTCGAACATGCTCCGCCATTCAATAACATCATGGCTGATCTGGCCGTGGACTCAGATCCACCTAACCAGCCTTTTCCCCATCACCCTTCATTTTTCTGCCATGCAGAAATCTATCTAACTGAGTCTTAAATGTAAGACACGGTAGTGTAGCGGTTAGTGTAACGCTATTACAGCACCAGCGACCCGGGTTCAATTCATGCCGCTGACTGGAAGGAGTTTGTAAGTTTTCTCCGTGTGACCGCATGGCTTTCCTCCGGGTGCCCCGGTTTCCTCCCACATTCCAAAAAGACGTACGGGTTAGGAGTTGTGGGCATGCTGTGTTGGCGCCGGAAGTGTGGCGATCCTTGCGGGCTACCCCCCAGCACATTCTCAGTAACGCAAAAAGACGCATTTCACTGTGTGGTTCAACGTAAATATGACTAATATATAAATATATTTAAATATATATTATCTTAATGAGGAAGCCTCTACTGCTTCCCTGGCAAGAGAATTCCCCAGATTCACTACTGTCTGCGAAAAGGAGGTTCTCCTCATCTCCGTCCTAAATCTATTCCCCCGAATTTTGAGGCTGTGTCCCATGGTTCTCCTCTCGCCTTCCAGTGGAAACAACCTGCCTGCCTCCATCTTATCTATCCCTTCAACACTTTTATGTTTCCAAATGAGATCCCCTCTCATTTGGGCAGTATTCACTTGTTGGAGGGGGAATTATGATGCTAAAAGGCAGGAGCTTGGGAGCGTAAATTAGGAACAGATGTTCTTAGGGAAGGGCACAACGGAAATGTGTAGGGTGTTTAGGGAGTACTTGCCTGGGGCTCTGGATAGGGTTGTCCTATTGAGACAGGGTAAGGATAGTAGAGTGAATGAACCATGGTTGACAAGATATAGAATAACTTGTCAAGAGGAAGAAAGAAGCTTATCGAAGGTTTAGAAAACATGGATCAGACAGGGCTGTGGAGCGTTACAAGGTATCCCTTGAGGGATCTTCATAATGCACTTAGGAGAGCTAGAAGTGGGCATGAGAAGTCCTTGGTGACTAGGATCAAGAAAACACCAAGGCGTTCTACAAGAAAGTGAAGAAAAGCAGGATGACTAGAGTGAGGGTAGGACCAATCAGGTATAAAATAGGAAATGTAGCTGTAGTCTGAAGACGTAGGAGAGGTCCTCATGAATACATTGCTTAAGTATTAACCATTGAGAGAGACCTTGACGTTCGTGATGATGTCGCACAACATACGCTAGTTCATGTCGACGTGAGGAAAGAGAATGTGCAGGAACTTCTGAAAAACATTGGTATAGATAAATCATCGGGCCGGACAGCATATATCCAACGTTATTACAAGAAGCTAGGGAAGAAATTACTGCGCTTTGGCGACATCGTTTCGTCCCCACTGGCTACAGGAGTAGTGCCAAATGATCGGAGGGTGGCAAATATTGTTCCTTTGTTCAGGAAACAGAGTAAGGATAACCCTCGGAATTACAGACCAGTGGGTATTAACTTCAGTGGTGAGAACATTAATTGAGAAGATTCTTAGAGACAGTATTTAGGGCATTTGGAGAAGCATAGGTTGATTAGGGACAGTCAGCATGACCTTGTGAGGTCAGGTCGTGCCTCTTGAGCCTGATTGAATTCTTTGAGGATATACCAAAGCAAATTGATGAGGGTAGAGCAGTGGATGTGGTGTACATGGATTTGAGTAAGGCGTTTGATAAGGTTCCCCATGAAAGGCTCATTCAGAGAGCGAGGAGGAACGGAGGCCAGGGTAATCTGGCAGTGTGGATTCTGAATTGGCTCGACGCAGAAGATGTTGGTGATCGATGCAGCATATTCTGCCTGGAGAAGGGTGATGTGTGGTGTTCCGCAGGGATCAGTTATGGGACCCCTGTTCTTTGTGGGGTGTTTTTATAAATAGCTTGGATGAGGATGTTGAAGGGTGTGTTAGTAAGTTTGCAGATAACATGAAGGATGTACCCCAGGCTACTGTAGGAGGCGAGTGGGGAGATTGCGGAGCCTCTGGAGATGAATTTTTCATCATCAATGGGGACGGGAGAGTTGCCAGAGGATTGTAGGGTTGAGGATGCTGTTCCCTTATTCAAGAAAGGGAGTAGAGGTAGCCCAGGATATTATCAACCAGTAAGTCTTACTTCGCTGGTCTGAAGTTTGATGGAGAACATACTGAGAGTGAGAATTTCTGAACATTTGGAGAGGTGCAATATGATTAGGAATAGTCATCATGGCTTTGTCAATGGCAGGACCTGCCTTACGAGCCTGTTTGGATTTTTTGAGGAAGTGACTGAACACATTGATGAAGGGAGAGCAGTAGATGTCGTCTATATGGTTTCAGAAAGGCGTTTGATAAGGTACGCCATACAAGGCTTATTGAGAAAGCAAGGAGGCATGGGATTCCAAGGGGACATTGCTTTGTGGATCCAGTAACTGGCTGGCCCACTAGAAGGCAACGAGTGGTTGTTGACCGGTCATATTCCGCATGGAGGCCGGTGACCAGTGGTGTACCTCAGGGATCTGTTCTGGGACGCTTACTCTTTGTGATTGTTATAAACGACCTGGACTGAGGAAGTGGAGGGATGGGTTAGTAAGTTTGCTGATTGACACAATGTTTGGATGTGTGGTGGATCGTGTGGAGGGATATCAGAGGTTACAGCGGGACAGAACTAGGATGCAAAACATGGGCTGAGCTGAGGAGTGGCAGATGCAGTTAACACAGGTATGTGTGAAGTGGTTGATTTTCGGTCTGGTCAAATATGATGGCAGAATATATTATTAAAGGTAAGACCCTTGGCAGAGTGGTGGATCAGAGGGATCTTGGGGTCAGAATCCAGAAGACGCCAAATCGGCTGCACAGGTTACGTCTGTGATTAAGAAGGCATACGTGCACGGTCCTTCATCAATGGTGTAATTGAATTTAGGAAA